>NW_021832931.1:0-15000 GCF_006345805.1 Octopus sinensis
TAAATGAAAGCAGTTTTTGTTTGGAAATAAGGAGGTTATATGTTTACTTAATGTTGAAAATTAAACTTTTTAAAACAGTTGAGGGTGGAGGCATAATTTGAAATTTTATATAAAATAATCTTTCATTGGTTTTATTGCTGAATTTGTTTGTCTCTAAATTTAAATATCCAGAAAATTAACACTGCCAAGGTCAGTCCAAGCTATGATTCTTAAGCCTATTTCTCAGAATAATTCTGGTTCGTGGCTGTTCATATTACAGGAGACTATAAGAACATCGTATCTGTTTAAACCGTTTCATAAGATAGGAAATATTTTCTGCAGAAGATCCAGAATATTAATTCCGATAACTTCGCATATTTCGTCCTATCGTGGAATCCTACAGAATGATCGAGAAATGCATTTTTTTTTCTTTGCTTTTTGTTATTTCCTTGCATTAATAATGATCATACAATCCGTTTAACTAATTGGTACGATATTGTAAGCAAAAGTTAAGAATTTGCTGTCAAGTGTTTTAGTTATAGGAAGATAGAAGCCTGTAATATTGTGCTGCATACATTTGTGCTCTATGATAGACGTACCGCTGTTCAGTAATGAAGAAATAATTTGATTTTCTTCTTTAAGCACACTGACATCTAGAAACTATATGTATCTCCTTTAACTGCCATATAGAGTTAATAACGCCACCAGAACATCTTACCAGCAAGGCGGCGAGCTGGCAGAATCGTTAGCACGCCGGGCGAAATGTTTAGCGGTATTTCGTCTGCCTTTACGTTCTGAGTTCAAATTCCGCCGAGGTCGACTTTGCCTTTCATCCTTTCGGGGTCGATAAATTAAGTACCAGTTGCGCACTGGGGACGATCTAATCGATTTACCCTTACTCCCTCCACCCGAAATTGCTGGCCTTGTGCCAAAATTTGAAAAGATGAAAGGCAAAGTCGACCTCGGCGGAATTTCAACTCAGAACGTAACGGCAGGCGAAATACCTATTTCTTTACTACACACAAGGGGCTAAACACAGAGAGGACAAACAAGGACAGACAAACGGATTAAGTCGATTATATCGACCCCTGAGCGTAACTGGTACTTAATTTATCGACCCCGAAAGGATGAAAGGCAAAGTCGACCTCGGCGGAATTTGAACTCAGAACGTAACAGCAGACGAAATGCCTATTTTTTTACTACCCACAAGGGGCTAAACACGGAGAGGACAAACAAGGACAGACAAACGGATTAAGTCGATTATATCGACCTCAGTGCGTAACTGGTACTTAATTTATCGACCCCGAAAGGATGAAAGGCGAAGTCGACTTCGGCAGAATTTGAACTCTGAACTTATCGACAGACGAAATATCGCTAAGCATTTCGCCCGGTGTGCTAACGATTCTGCCAGCTCGCTGCCCTTGTATATCAGCTAATACATTGGTTGAGTTGTTTTTCTTTTTCTCAGTCGCTAAATTTCTTTCGTAGTTTTTGCAGAGTTGACAAAATCTTGTAATTTGTTGACTTGCTAAATTGATTGGGTTACAAACCTAAAAGAGAATTAATTAAATAAATAAATGAACTACTAAATACACAATTTAAGAAAGGAACCTGTAATGAAGAAGTTAAGAGAATTTACGTATTTTCGTGTGTGCATATATTCTTACGAATGTTTGCTTGTAAAATAACGTCACACATCGACCCAGGCACATATCTAGGTAAATGTATGTGTACGTTTGTATATATGTATAAATATATACATACACACACACACACATACATGTATATAATATTTATGCTTATATGCATATGTATATGCACACACATATATGTGTGTATATGTGTGTGCATACATATATATATATATACAATTTATATATATATTATATATATATATATATAAATATATATTATATATATATATTATATATATATATAATATACGTGCACATAAAAGTACACACATACAACATAAGCATTCAAGAAAGTTTCATGAATTATTTGTTTTGCTGTCATTTCTTCCAATTACGTTGCAGTGATTCTTCCAAACGCTCAACTGTAATAAAGTAACTACAGCTCAGTTTAAATTAAAATAGGTTCCCTTTTTCTAAAGAACAAATTGCCAAACATTGCTATTGTTTAATCTTCTGTTAAATAAACAATTAACTCTGCCAAGTAACGGAGGTCGTCTATTTGGGAAAGAAAGCATTAACAATATACTCGTGTAATAGTAAGCATGGTGACGTGCAGAA
This sequence comes from Octopus sinensis, assembly GCF_006345805.1. NCBI lineage: Eukaryota > Metazoa > Mollusca > Cephalopoda > Octopoda > Octopodidae > Octopus > Octopus sinensis. The sequence continues at coordinate 2,232 of NW_021832931.1, forward strand.
GACCAAAAGGAACGAGAAAGAGATATGCAAATGTATATTTATATTTGGTGGCACTCGGTCGGTTACGACGACGAAGGTTCCAGTTGATCCGATCAACGGAACAGCCTGCTCGTGAAATTAACGTGCAAGTGACTGAGCACTCCACAGACATGTGTATACCCCTAACATAGTTCTCGGGGAGATTCAACGTGACACAGAGTCTGACAAGGTTGGCCTTTCGAAATACAGGTACAACAGAAACAGGAAGAATGAGTGAGAGAAAGATACTGGTAAAAGGGTTCGCCGCCACCCTCTGCCAGAGCCTCATGGAGCTTTTAGGTGTTTTCGCTCAATAAACACTCACAACCCCCGGTATGGGAATCGAAACCGCGATCCTACGACCGCGAGTCCGCTGCCTTATCCACTGAGCCATTGTGCCTCCAAATATGTATATTTATATATATGAGGTATACATATATTCTTTTATTCTTTTAATCTTTTACTTGTTTCAGTGACTTGACTGCGGCCATGTTGCAGCACCACCTCGAAGGGTTTTAGCCGAACCAATCGACGCCAGGGCTTATTTGTTAAGCCTAGTACTCATTCTATCGGTTTCTTATGTCAAACCGCTATGTTACGGAAATGTAAACACACCAATACCAGTTCTCAATAATAATAATAATATAATAATAATAATAATAATAATAATAATAATAATAATAATAATAATAATAGTGCCTGGTTCTTTTCACAAATGTGATCAGACAGATAAACACTACCCCTCCATCTCAGTCAAAAATGCTAACTAGCCTTTATATTTGAAGTACGAACCCTGTCAAAATAACCTTTGTCCATCGTCCGTTATGAGATGAATAAATTACCTTGAAATTTGCTCTCGGCTGGGTTAGATTCATTTGACTGTATCGCTCCTCAACATCGCAATACATCCTTGAGCCTCGTTATAAAAACTTCGATCGATAGGCGACTCAAAAACATCTTGATCCACATGTTTTCCTTCCTGCCATACCAATCATGAAGTCAGTTCCAGTGTCGCCATATTAAGTATATTGAGAACTGATATGCTTGTTACTTGCACAGTACACAAAGTGTTATCTTTTAGCAAAAGGTGCTGAGGTTACAGAAGCAAACTGGATCAAGCAGATCTCCCAAAGGGAATAGAAGACTGAGGTAAGCAGAGAGAAAGAAGCAGTAGGTTGTAACGGAACGAAGACTGATGGAGTAGCGTCTAGATTCTAAAGTCGATATTGTAAGGTCGATTGCATATAAAGCAAGGTGTAAACCTTCCAGTGTTATCTAAATGTAATTTCTGACGAACATCGAGTGATTAAATGACTACACGATGTGATCGATAGCTTCTATATATATATATGTATACATGCATATGTAAATATATATATATATAATATATATATATATATATATATAGATATATATAATATATAATATATATATATATTACGTGTGTGTGTGTGTTCGTGTGTGTGTGTATAATATAATTATATACCTATCTACATATACACATGCATATATACATATATACAAATAAACATATATAATATTTATAATTATATATATATGTATGTATATACATATATGCATGCACGCACATGCAAATACCTGTGCTGTATCAGTCATGGGCGCCCACATCGAAACGTCTAATCTACGAACACAGGACATACGCGCATTTGCGTGCTCCTGAGTATATGTAAGTGGATGTATGTTTGCAAGCGTGCTTGTGTGTATTTGTGTGTGTGTGGGAGAGAGAGAGAGAGAAAAAGGGAAAGAGAAAGAGAGAGAGAGAGACTGTGTGCTTTATTTAGCTTTATCTGTTTTTAAGCAGATATAAAAGGTGAGTTTAAATGGCTCTAAGATACAAGAGCCACACACACTCATATATATATATATATATATGTATATATATATATGTATATATATATATTATATATATATGTATATATATAATATATATATATATTATATATACATATATAATAAATATATACAATATATATATATACATATATATATATATATATATATATATATAATATATATATATATATATATATATATATGCGTATATACTAATATAAAATCGTGTGTGTGTGTGTGTGTGTGTGCATGTTGGAGTTAGGGCTAAGTTTTCAAGCGTTTATTGAACGATATCCCTCGAATTTATTTGGCTTAGTACGAATTTATCGATCTGTATTTATCGAATCGTGTACGCGATCTGAAATGACATTGGATTTTACATAAACACGCACACGCACACACACACGTATATTATATATATATATATAGAAAGAGAGAGAGAGAGACAGACAGACAGACAGACAGCCAGACAGACAGACAGAGTGAGTGAGATACATACATACACATGTAAGCACACACAGACACATAGACACATATGTGTGGTGTGTGTGTGTGTGTGTGTGTGTGTGTGTGTGTGTGAGTGTGTGTGTGTGTGTGTGTGTGTGTGTGTGTGTGTGCGTGTGACTGTCTGTGTGTGTGTGTGTGTGTGTGTGTGTGACTGTCTGTGTGTGTGTATATTCGTGTGTATGTGCGTTTGTCCCCACTCCTTCGCTTGACAACCAATGCTGGTGTGTTTACGTTAATGAAGACGGGTTATCTCCTCTGAATCAGAGCGAAAAAAAAAAACCCGAAGAGGCCTAACAAGCAAACGAGGCGATCCAATTTTCCAGTAAGTAGCGCTTGACGTGGGTACATTTAGAAAACACTTCTTTATGCCTGTTTAATGCGCGAGGTTTCTTACAGTCCTTAAGAATTTTGGCTCTCTCCTCGATGCAGATCTTGCAACGGCCACTTCTATTAATATACGGGCCAGGATGATCAATTATGTTCCACATGATATCACACAGAGTTTGTTGATCTTTGAGGTGCCATATATGGCAGGCTAGGGACGTGTCAAACCGTCTTTCTGGGACTCTGAATGATGACTGGTAGTTAAGAAAACGTTGCTTGAACGAAGTACTCGCAGAACCAATATATTTACACACATGGGATGTGACCTTATTTGCACTCCTGGTAACATATGGCGCAGGGTTGGTCATCTCATCGGTGTCGAAGACAAATATTTGGTCATCTTCTGAGGTGGCGGAACTGGAAACGGCGGATACCTCCTCCAAGTCGCTGGTCCTGGATCGGTCATTATTTGTACAGGTGGTAACATACATTGCGGGCCTGGTCACTCTATCTGATTTGTTCATTATCCGTGGCGGTGGTACAGGGGTCTTCGGTGACGCTTTCTGTGAAGCTGGTCCCGGACTGGTTATTATCTCTGGGCGTGGCAACTGTATTGGCGTGAGAACTGGTTACTCTGCTAATAATAAATAATGTTGGTTTGTTTTTGCCCATGTAACTTAGCGGCTCGGCAAAAGAGAATGAGTACATGATACTACGTTTTTATGTTAAGACGTATTCCACAAGTTCTTCACGTCTGCAACGTTGATATTTTAAATTTTGTATTTATATATAGTCTGACGAGCTGTGGAATCGAAACCTTCGATAACTCTCTGCCCAAGATATAAAATTTTTGTTGTAATATATATAATATATATATATATAAATAGAGAGAGAGAGAGAGTGGGGGAGAGGGGGAAGAGAGAGAGACAGGCAGACAGAAAGATAGACAGACAGACAGATGTGCATATAAAGATGCATGCATGCATATTTATATACCTATATATATTTAATGTATATTTAATACAAACACTAACATACATGTCTGTTCGTGTTTGTACATATGTATATAAAAATGCCTGGATAGATCATAAATTGATAGACAAGAGGTTATAGATATAACTACACATATATATTTCTGTATAGGTGATCGTATTATTGAGAAACAACAAAATATTTACTGTTGGTGAGACACTATGCCTTTAATAAGGTGCAGTTTATTGATAATATTGGAATTGATCGGCTTTACGTTCTGAATTCAAATTCCGTCGAAGTCGACTTTGCCTTTCATCCTTTCGGGGTCGATAAATTAAGTACCAGCTGCGAACTGGGGTCGATCTGCCCCCTCCCCAAAAATTTCAGGCCTTGTGCCTAGAGTAGAAAAGAATATTGGATTGATCGGTGGTTTCTGTTTCACCTTTAACGTCTTATTCATCCAGTGTAGAATTTAAACAATACACTCTCCCCTTATATGCAAATATCAGGTAACTGATGTATTTCTATAACGTGAGTTTATTGCTTAGCATTTTACCTGGTTCAAAAAATCGTTAACAGCGAAAGTGCACGTCACCGAGAATTCAATATTGTGTATAGATATATCACGTGATCACGTGATCGACCAGACCATCAGATGTTGCTACACGCCGCTGGTCACAATGCGTTCGCATTGTTTTAGCCTTCGAATGACGCCACCCCGGTGGCTAAGCGAGCAGGCCAACAGAAGAAAGAGTGAGAGAAAGAGTGGTGAAGGAGTACAGCAGGGATCACCACCCCCAGCCGGGGACTCGTGGAGCTATTAGGTGTTTTCGCTCAATAAACACTCACAACGCCCGGTCTGGGAATAGAAACCGCGAGTCCGCTGCCCTAACCACTGGGCCATTGCGCCTCCACGTATAGATCTATATTGCGTATGAATATATAAAAATAATGAAGTTGATTCTCGGTTCACATTTTGTATTAATTGCAATGGTGTAAGAATAAAAAATTAAATGCTATTGTCAATGTAGAATGGCGTAGGTTATAAGCAAAGCTGATGGTACATGAGTCACTCTTCGGAGTTTCCCGTTCGCGTACGGACATACATACATACATACATACATACATACATACATACATACATACATACATACACACATGCACACGCACACGCATAGGCGCAGGTCAAGAAGTTCGCATTGGAACTATACGGTTCCGGGTCCTCCTTGGGCAGATGTCTTCTACAATATGTGTGTGTGTATGCTTGTGTGTGTGTGTGTGTGTGTGTGTGTGTGTATGTGTAAGGATGGCTGGATGTATTATTGTCGCACTCGCTACCGACCGGTGCTGGTTGTTTTTGCCCATATAACTTAGCGTTTATATATATATATATATATTATATATATATAGATATATATATATATCTATATATATATATATTAGAGAGAGAGAGAGAAGAGAGAGAGAGAGAGAGAGAGGGGGGATTTGTGTATGTATATATATATATATATATATATTTGTCAATTACTAGTGTCTCAATTACACTGGTCAACAATTTTTGAAAAGTTGTCTGCTTCTTAAATGATATTAGTTTATTCTTAAGCATTTTTATGCACTGAATCCAAATATCACCTTGAAAACTGCTTATTGGCTATAAATTAAAAAGATAAGCGGCATGTAATATTCAATCATTTTTTTAGAACGTACAGTATGTGTCATTACATGTTTTAGACTCTAGTCCATAGCAACTTTCTTCCTTTTTACTTCACGCTTATAGTGGGCTGAAGAATCATCTCTTGCCAATGTCCAGCAATAGTCTGCAAGCATTGTTGTGCTCCGTTTACCGTGGTACCGCTTTTCCATGGTTGAAATATCTTGGTGAAACCTTTCACCATGTTCGTCACGAACTGTCCCACAGTTCTCTGGAAAAAAATCTAAATATGAGTCCAAAAAGTAGATTTTAAGGGATATGTTACATTCCGTGTTCTTGTAAGCCTTAATGAGGTTTTCCACCAATTCTTTATAGTTTCTTTCCCTTCTGCTTCCGAGAAATTCCTTCGCTACTAACTTGAATGCTTACGAGACAGCTTCCTCCTCCTCATGAAGGGTTGATTCAAAGTCACAATTTTTAAGAATCTTCCGAATCTGAGGACCAATAAAAACTCCCGCTTTTATATTACCATCGCTCAGAATGGGGAATTTTGATGTTAAATACTTGATTCTCTGACCAAGTGTGTCCATAGTTTTTACAAAGATTTTCATTAGCCCGTTTTACGTGTAGTGGTGGTAGCAAAATTTTGTTTGGTTCTGTGAGAGGTGGATGCTGAACATTTTTCACCCCAGGCTCCAATGATTGATGAGGTGGCCAGTCTCTCCTGATACAGTGGGAACCTCTTGCACAGCTGTCCCATTCACACAGAAAGCAGCAGTACTTGGTGTATCCACCCTGCAAGCCAATCACAAGAGCAACAACCTTTAAGTCACCACAGAGCTGCCATTGACGTTCATTATATCTTATGCATAGTGACAGCTATGGGCGAATGGCTGATGGAATGTTTGGATATTCAAAAGACTCCTTTACTCCTTTGACAAGCTCTTTTGTACTTGGGTTACCATGCAGAAATAACAATTGTGGATATGGTCTGTTGGCTCCCGCCACCTCATTGGCACAGCAAAAGGCATTCCTTTCGTCTTCCTGTTAAACCATTGGCAAAGGCTTGTAGCACAAGTGTTGCAGCATATGTGAGGAACCAAATCCTTACCCTGGTTACCAATCTTGCATCCCAAATATAGGTGATATGCCTTTCCAACCATAACAGTTATACGGCGCTTCTGTGATCCAAAGGTCACTCTATCACAAATGTAGCAAAAGTTGTCTGTCTTATTCACACAAGCACAAGGCATCTGAAAGGAGAAAACAACAAACAATTAGAAGATAAACAAAAATTTATTCATAAATTTATCGCTATCATACAGAGCATAACAGCTTAGCAGAATTATTTATATTATTCAGTAGGAAAATGAAATTAATATAAAATGTCTCACATGCATATGAAAAGCTTGCTCGATGAATATTTATTATAAGTTTCAAAAAGTGTTTGACGAGGAAAATCACCTACCTTACAACTCAACATGTAAACCTGCACAGCACAACCACCTTCTATTACTGCTGGAACAATACTGAATGGCAGTGAGACTATGAGTGTGGTAAATAAAACACACATCCACAATCGTGTTGGAATCTGTTGTGATAAGTAAGCGTATCTTCAAAAGCGGAGCTAACAAACAAATTTAACCATGACTAGCAGTATCGTCCGGCGTTGCTCGGGTTTGTAAGGGAAATAACTATAAAGCATTTTTAGAGAGTTATAGCCAAAAGATAGCAAAAAATGCATTAAAAATGGAAAAAAAATTATGGTAAATTTTTTTTAAATCGTTGACTCATCGTAGACATTTTTAGAGAGTTACTTCCCTTTATTTAAAAATATGCGCTAATACCCAGAAGGGCTCGATATGAATCACGACTATAAGATACCCGGTTTTGGTTAATCTGCACCGCAAAATGTGGGAGTAGTTAGGAATCTAAATCGTAGGAGACAGACACTCACACAACTTCACTTTTATATATATAGATATTCGTTATCAGCAACCTAAAAGTAGTTGGAAATTTCTACTCTGGTCTTGGCAGCGTTTTTGTTGTTGACCAATGTTATCTATAACAAGTCGTCAAAAATCTATATTCACTTATGAAACAGGCTTGAGAGGACTACATTTCACTAATGAGATATTAATACGACCAAAACGTATCTTCACAGCTATCATATTGGTTGTTAACAAACATTAGAATTCTTCCCCCATATTAGCACAAACTTGTGTTTGAAAATTAAGTCTTCTATAAAATTAATATTAGATTTTTTGAAATTCCCTTTTCTTTGAGAGTCGATAACTAGTAACACTACGCTTTTTTTTTACTTTCTCTACTCAGAAAAAAACTTCATTTCATTGAAACTTTATTTGTTCTTCTTGTGTATGTCATTCAATATATATATATATATTCACATGCATTCATACATACATGCATACATATATATATATATAATATATACAATATATGTTAATATATATATATATATATATATATATATGTATGTATGTATGCATGTATGTATGTATGTATGTATGTATGTATGTATGTATGCATGTATGTATGTATGTGTATGTATGTATGTATGCATGTATGTATGTATGTATGTATGTGTGTGTATATATGTGAGTATGTATGTATGTATGTATATATGTATGAATGCATGTGAATATATAGGCGTGGCTGTGTGATAAGAAGTTTGCTTCCCAACCACATGCTTCCGGGTTCAGTCCCACTGCGTGGCACCTTGGGCAAGTGTCTTCTGCTATAGCCTCGGGCCGACCAAAGCCATATCAGTGGATTTTGTAGACGGAAACTGTAAGAAGACCGTCGTATGTGTGTGTGTGTGTGTGTGTCTCCCACCACCATCGCTTGACAACCGATGTTGGTGTCTTTACGTCCCCGTAACTTAGCAGTTCGGCAAAATAGACCGATAGAATAAGTACTAGACGCTTACAAAGAATAAATCTCGGGGTCGATTTGTTCGACTAAAGGCGGTGCAGCCAAATGACTGAAACAAGTAGAATATATATATATATATTTATATATATATATGTATGTATGCATGTATGTATGTATGTATGTATGTATGTATGTATGTATGTATGTATGTATGTATGTATGCATGTATGTATGTATGTATGTGTGTATGTATGTATGTATGTATGTATGTATGTATGTATGTATGTATGTATGTATGTATGTATGTATGTATCACCTTAAAGTATGCACAATGTGTGCATGTGTGTATGGTGTTAATGGTAATTATGATATGTCGGTGGGGATTGTAGAAGCGCTGAAGGTGTTGGCCGTGGTGTTGTAGAAGAAAATCATAAAAAAAAAACAGAGGGAGAACAGACAAAGAAGGTATGTAGAAAGTTGATTGTGCGGGATAAGCGTGGATTGTGTTACAGACACGAATAGGGAGAGGTAGAGGAGTAGTGTGAGAGACAGATAGTGAAGGGGTGGGCCCGATGTTGGGCGGATTACTGGCACGCTTTTAATCATCTGTTTTCGTGACTGTCAGCCTCTGTTTACTTGCTGAGAGCATGGATTGTGGGGGACGAGAATAGACTCAGATGGAACCCGTGATGGTGGTGCTAGTGGTGGTGGTGGTGGTTGTGGTGGTGGTGGTGGTGGTGGTGGTGGTGGTGGTGGTGTGGTGGTGAGTCTATAAAGGGACTGGATTAGTGGAGATAGGATTGTTAGGTCGTTGAGGGATAATGTCACGTGTGAATATATGTGTGAGTATGTGTGTGTATGTATGCGTGTATGTGTGTCTGTATGTGCGTGTATGTGTCTGTATGTATGCGTGTCTATGTTTGAGGTTGATATATGTGTGTGTGTATGTGTATTTATGTACGTGTCTATGTCTGTGTATGTATGTGTGTATGCGTGGGTGGGTGTTTGCGTGTGTCTGAGTATGCGTGACAATTTGTGTGCGTGTGTGTGTGTGTGTGTGTGTGTAAGTTCCTATATGGGGTGATATGGAATGATGGAGTTGTATATTGTCATTGTCAACGTGGGTGACTGCGGAGATGAAAGCGGTCATGATGGTGTTAGCTGTCATGGTGGCGAGGTCGGTGGTTAATGTGACATTGCCGTCATCGTTGTGATGTTTCGAAAATGTCATGAGTAAAAATAAAATTTTTAATGATTTAGTTTAGTCTCATGGAAAAAACTGCAACCCGCGGGACTTTCTGAACGAAAAACCTAGTGAAAAATTACTTCGAATTTTGTTTATAATGTGCGGCTCGTCTGATGATGAGTTATGTGTCAAGTGGCCTGCTTCTCGAGAAAGGTTGTCTATGTCTGGTTTAGTTCTTTAATATGATACAAGGTCCTTAAGGAGGTGAGCTGACAGAACCGTCAATACCCCGGGCAAAATACTTTGCACCATTTCGTCCGTTTTTACATTCTAGTTTCAAATTTCGTGACGGTCGACTTCGCCTTTCATCCTTTCGGGGGTCGATAAGATAAATGCTAATTGAGCACTGAGGTCGATATAATAAGAGTAACCCCCCACCTTCGAACTTGCTGACTTTGTGCCAAAATGATGTATGGTCCTTTATATAGCTGTGGTCTCCTGAGATATATGCATTTGACAAAACATTTACTCTTTGTGCAGTGTGCCATCTTAAGGCATGGACACACCAGGTGGTTTCACGGGGGTCTCAAGTATGCAGACTGTGGTTTGTTGTTAATGAATACCTATTTTCTTGCATATAAGTCGATTTTTTTTTCAGACCAAAAATTTACAACAAAAAAATGGTAAGTCGACTTGGCACGAAGACAATTTTAGAAGACTAAAAGTTCCATGTGAAATGCAGCAGGACTTAGAAAGACAGAGACGATACACTACTCACTATGTTGACTTGTATTCCAGAAAATACGATAAATACTGTCGGCCCATTGCAGTGATTTGTCCGGGAGCCTATTATGCTGCTAATACGGCCCTGATTTCTTGGACATATTGTTTCGATATCATTTCTTTAAATGTTTTGTACCTAAGAGCTGTATTGGAAACAGAACTGCTGACTGGATTGTGTATTATAGTTTCATCGTTTTTCGTTTATTCTGTCGACTTCAATGGTTCGGTTCCACACAGCATGGAAAACCATACCAGAATAACTATCTGGACTAATGTACATGTAATTCACAAAAGGCCTCCACGGAATATTATTTCTTATAAATGCTCTTTTCTTATCATTAAACAATTTGTAAATGGATTGTATTAAAAACAGAATATTTCAGTTGCGTATCTACCTTTCTCGAATAAATAAATAAATAAATAAATAAATAAATTCCCTTAAATGATCCTGATGCGATTTAAACTAATGACAGTTAAGTAGTGGTCCATATATTGTTGAGTATCTATGTAAATTCTATTATATTGGCTATTTACCTTTTGGTACGAATTTTTACTAGGAGAAATGTCTCAGAATTTAAAGGGAAGAATTATAAACTGGTGATACATCTTCACCGCGTATCCCTGGTAAATAAGCATATAAGGTCTCATCTTGGTTTCATTTCTTATTTGAAGCATATTTTGCTTTGTTGAAACTGCAAGCAATCATAAAGGAATCGGTAAACTATAAACATCACAACTTCCCATTAAAACCACTCATTTAAAATCTGAATGGCTTTGTGCCTAAAGACTTTGACTTAGGTCTGTCATAAGCCCTAGAAATCATATGGCCGGAGCTTGACCCGTTTTCCATGGCGTATAAGTGACTTAGATTACAACACACCACCCTGAACAGGACGTCGATCCATCACAAGGTGAACTTCCCTCTATTGCTGGCGCACATTTACAGCTGACTGGACTGGGGCAACGGGAAATAACGTGCTTAGCCCGGTCTGTGAATTGAAACCTTGGTCTTACGATTGTGGGTGGAATACTCTAACCACTAGACTATACGCCCTCACAGATGTGTATCCAGCACTTAATAAAAATGGATATTTCCATATTCTAAGGCGGCGAGTAAGCAGAATCATTAGCAGTCCGGGCAAAATGCTTAGCGGCATTTCACCCGTCAATCAGATGTTCTGTCTGATAAGCATGTAACTAATATCGAAAAAATCTGAACTTCGAAAGTAGAATGACGGAACTTGTAACCGAATCACTGACGATTTTTCAAAAAAAGCACTGAAACTGTCTCTTATTTTTTTTTTTTTCCAGCTGATACTAACTTTCAGTTGCAACTACTGCCAGAAAATAGATTCTTCCGATTTAGGCACAAGACCAGCAATTTTTTATTTTTATTTTTTTTTTGAAAGGGGATTAGTCGATGCCATACTTCTCTGAAAGCAGATGATGAAGGTGTTGGTTATGGCAGTTGTTTGAATAACGCAAGTTACCGTCATTATTATACAGTAGCAGCAGTAGTAGTAGTAGTAGTAGTAGTAGTAGTAGTAGTAGTAGTAGTAGTAATGGACTGTCGAGATTTGGTAGTAATAGTGGAAGGAAAAAAAGAATCGCAATAATTAAAATGGAGATAATGGTCATAGTACTTAGCTCATAGTTCAGCTGGTGTTCAGTGCAGTAGTATTGGTACTGGTGGCGGTATTAGTAGTAGTGTAGTAGTAGTAGTAGTAGTAGTAGTAGTAGTAGTAGTAGTATTGGTAGTAGTAGTAGTAGTAGTAGTAGTAGTAGTAGTAGTAGTAGTAGAGTAATGATGATGACGGTAGCAGCGACGGTGGCGGTGGTAGTTTGTCGTGGTGATGGTGATGATGATGGTGGTATTGTGTACATTCTACTAATGCACTATTTTATACTAATATAGTGGTACTTTAGGGGACTTAAAAATGGCAGAAGTGTTTAATTTTGATCGTGACTATGGAAGCGTAAAATTACAACGATGTTAAATGTTGTAGTTGCTGTTTAACACCCAAATTCAAGATTGATTGAAAGAAAAACCAATGACCAAAACCATTCCAGCTGTGGCCATCCCATCTTCTATTCAGATAATTCTCTTCCGTCACGGAGGGTTTTTAGCGAAGGTCGTAGGCACAGCCCCCTACTCGATACCAAACTATAAAGAAAGAAAGAAAGAAAGAAAGAAAGAAAGAAAGAAAGAAAGAAAGAAAGAAAAGAAAAAGAAACACGGTGCAGTTTTAGTCATGTATCCAACAACTTTCCATTTTTGCAAGACTGTGGGGGCGGATGCGATATGAAGTTTAGGTTACATTTTCTGACAGACCGATCAAATGATATAAAAAAATTTGAATAATGGTGCACGTATGTCAAATATAGCTGATTGAGTGATTAACCGAATGATTAATGAAACAATCGACTAATTATAACAGAAGAAGTGAAATAGAGCCAGTGCGTTTATTATTGTCGTAATGACCTACTGAAATACAACAAAATCTGTTTCACAACAAGAATCTTGCAAACCACAATCCAATTAAATTCAAAAACGAAATACATACATACATACATATATA
>NW_021832931.1:25000-33414 GCF_006345805.1 Octopus sinensis
TATGTGTCGTCTGAATGTTTTCGTTCCACCATCTATACGCCTTATCCCCAATCCCACGACCGAAAAGCGTGAGTAAAGAAACACAAGAGAAGATAATCTATTAACAAGATAATATGGTAGATAATAACAGAGAAGCTAAAGGAAATTTCCAAACGATAACAATAAAACCTAACGCTTCTTCAGAGATGCTTTCACCAACCCATTCCAGTCTAGAGGAAGAGAATGTTTCTGCTTTGTGAAACGACTTTGATTGCAATTTGGTTTAGACAATGAATTCGTTGAGCGATTAGAACATGACACCGAGTGCCTCACGGTATTTGTCCTGATTCTTTGCGTTCAAATCTCACCGAGATAAATTTTGCCTTTCATCTTTTCGGTGTTGATAAAAAATAACATCAATCCAAGGCGGTCGATTGGCTGAAGTGTAAGAACACTGAACAAGGTGCCTTTCAGTATTTGCTCGAGCTGGCAGAAACGCTAGCACGCCGGGCGAAATGCTTAGCGGTATTTCGTCTGCTGTTACGTTCTGAGTTCAAATTCCACCGAGGTTGACTTTGCCTTTCATCCTTTCGGGATCGATTAAATAAGTACCAGTTACGCACCGGGGTCGATAAAATCGACTTAATCTGTTTGTCTGTCCTTGTTTGTCCTCTCTGTGTGTAGCCCCTTGTGGGTAGTAAAGAAATAAGCATTTGCTCGAGCTTTCTGCGTTCTGAGTTCAAAACACGCCAAGGCCAACTTTAGTGGCAGATTTCAACCATCGTCCGGTTTACACTGCCACCTGGCAATTTCATTGCCTTTAGTGGTGTCTTCTATGTTGCAAATATTCGGGTCTGGTTTCTGATTTGAGGATACCTTCCTTATTTCCTCTCACTAGCATCAGGCTTAGAGACCTTGTACCAGGTCATGAGCATTACCTTCCCTCTGATTAAAAAATAAAAGAAATTGTTTGAATCTTATCTATTGGGCAACCAGTATCCCTGTGCCACTGCCCAGAAAGTAGGCGTAATTTTACACGGTTGTCTTCTTTATAGTTTTATCTATAAATATAATTTTGTGCCTAAGTTGAATGTTCTAAGTTCAAAAACCGCTTAGGTTGACTTTGCATCTCATCTTTTTTAAGGGTCGATAAAATAGATATCATCTGAGCACTGGGGTTAATGTAGTCGACTGGTCCTCCCCACGCCATCCCAAATTTCAAGGCTTGTGCTCATTGTAGAAAAAAAATTCTACGCTTCTATTCCAAATACTTCTGAAGTCAGTATATATTACTCTGGTCAATTCTGCCTTTCACGATACATCAAATAAAGTACCTGCGAAATACTGAGGTCAATGAACCCGACTATATACTTCCTCTAAATTTAAGACGTTTTGTCTATGTTAAAAATAGATTCATCATGTGAGCCTGGATGATTGCTTTGCTATAAAATTATTGCCGTACTTTAAGATCTGTAAGATAAAAGAAGTTGATTTAGGTTGTTAATTGCTGTTGGAAACATTGAAAAGTGAACGGTATAGTATAAGCATATTGTATAATATCTTATATAATATATCCCTATGGTTCGTATCATTTTCCCTTGAACGACAAAAGCAACACCATAATTAATAATTAATAATTAATAATTCATTTGTGAAGTATAATCTATTCGATCAACACATGTAGTTATCTTAGTCATCTCATCAAGCCTAATAAAATAAGTACTATAATTACTGATGAACAGGCGGAATTGGTGGAGCATCGGACCAGATGTTTTCAGTGTTATGCTCTGTTTCTCTGCATCAAAAAGGCCCAAACTGTATCGGTCTCAAAGCAAAATCAGTAGCGAAGGGAAGAAAGACTTGTGCATATATGAACAACTGCTGGTATTATGCACACACTCACACACACACACACACACACACACACACACCACACACACACTTGCTCAGGCCTGCGCTCTGGAGAGGAAGTTTCAAGACATAGATACGAAGACTACCTATAGCAGACGACAAAGGTTAATGGTATAAAAATGTACACTAGCATAGCTTAGTCCTGTCCCTAGGTATTTATGATTTCCCCATTGGTTTAAAGCATGGTCTTATATGTTCACACGACGTCCTAAAATTCGCTAATGATCTCAAGAAGATTAGAAACAAAAGTAGTTTTTAACATTCCATCGACCATATTATCAGAAGCTGTTATACACGGCTGGTCACAATGTACTTCCTCGCATCGGTGTAGCTTGGAACGGTGTAGCTTGGAAATGATGTCAACCCGCTGGTTAGGTGATCAGGCCAACATTCCCCTGGACAGAATTTCAGTCCGTTGCTGGGTTCCCTCATTTAGAACTGAGTGGATGGGAGACCGCAACGTAAAATGAAGTGCTTTACTCAAGAACACAATGCACTGCCGGTCTGGAAATCGAAATCACGATTTTGCGATCGTGAGTACAACAACCTTACCATTATGCCATGCAGCTTCACTGTAAACATATGAATGACAATACCAAGTCACTTAGTCTCTCTCATAAAACACCCAATCGACTTTAAAACGAAAGAATCCTTTAAACGATGTTGTTTCCTGATATTCAAAAGCTTACTCTTTTCAATCGGGTTTCTTACGCAAATCCTACTCGAGTACCCCCACCACCCATTAAGTGCCAGCTTGGGTTAACCCATCTTGGTTTCTTACATTCCCGCTTATCTTTGCTAGGTGATGTGTTACAAAGCAGGAGTGGCTGTATGGTTAAGAAGATTTGCTTTGCAGCCGATGTCTGTCTGTCTGTCTATCTGTATGCATGTATGTATGTATATATACGTTCGTGTGTGTGCCTATGCATGTATAGATGATTGAGACTAGGTGTGTATATATGTATGTGTGTGTGTATATATATATATGTATATATATATATAAGGGCTTAGTAAAATAAATTACCTTTGCATACTGAATACTTGGTGAAATTGATTAATTAATTAATTTTACCCTCAATTGTTGAAATTATAATTCATCTCTCTCTATATAATGCCGCGGACTTTACCGAAAAAAGCATAGTGTTTACTGATTTTAACCCGCGCTGGTGGAAGGGGAGAGCAGAAATTCTTCGCTTGCATTTTTGGGTTTGTTGGCACTGTTAGTTGGGAGCAGATCTTCAGAAGCGAGAGGAGCCGAAAGGGTATGCTCCCACTTTCAGTGTTTTCAAATCCAAACCAGGGAGTTCTGAGCTGATGATAGAAATGTCGTTTGACTAATCTTGAAACGTACGTTCTCAAAATAACCTTTGCACTTGATTTTTTAATTGTCTCTACCCCATATTTGCGTGAGTTGAATTGAGCAAACACTATATGAGAGAGGTTTTCTTTAAGTATTAGAAATAGTTTTAAAAAAAAGTTTTTTAGCTGCTATTTCTAATGAGTTCAGTATGCGGCAAAGTAATTATTTTACTAAGCCCTTTTATATAATGTAATAATTTGAATTCGCCTTAAATGGTCCCTTTGCATACTGATACTTGGTGAAATTGATTAATTAATTAATTTTACCCTCAATTGTTGAAATGTATATATATATATATATATATATATATAATATATGTATATATATATTATATGTATGTATGTATGTATAGCGTATGTATGTGTGTGTGTATATATATATATATATATATATATGTTTTTATGAGAGAGATTGAGTGACTTGGTATTGTCATTCATATGTTTGGGCCTTGTACCACTACGCGGCACTTTGGCCAAGTGTCTTCTACCATAGCGCCGGGCTGACTGATGACTTGTGGGCGAATTTGAAACCCGTCATATCTATCTATTTATCTATCTATCTACCTATCTTTTTAATACATACATACACACATACGTATATATACACATATAGATATGTATGTATACGCATATATATATATATATATCTGATGGTATCCTTTTCTGTAGAGAAAGGGACTTCATCCTATATTGTTTATATATATATATATATATATATATCTATTATATATATACATACATATATATACGTATATGTGTGTGTGTGCGTATATATATATAGATAGATAGATAGATATAGATATAATATATATATATGTATGTGTGTATACATATATACACATATATACCTATAGATACGCGTGTATATGAACATGTTTGTATATTACATATATATATATATATATATATATATATATATATATTATATATATATAATATATATATTATAATATATCAAATATATAAAATATATATATATATATTATATATATTATATATATACTATATATATACATACATACGAATATACATATATATACACATATATATATATATATATATATATATATCACACATACATACCTAGTCTCAATCATCTATACATGCATACGCACCCACACGTACGTACATATACATACATACATGCATGCATGCATACCTACATACAGACAGACAGACAGACAGACAGACAGACAGGCAGGTAGATAGACAAGCATACAGACAGACAGACAGACAGACAGACATATATATCACATGGAGTTAGTTTGGAATTGCAGTGATAGCGGATTAGCGTTTATTAGACAACGCGGGAAGCGGATGACACAACGAAACCACCCAATTGTAATTATCGGCGACGATCAACAATTTAGCTCAAAATTCTTCCACCTCAACATGATTAAACTATCTTTGAAATCGCTGAAGACATTTCACCGTTTTTCCTTTCTATTTCCTCTCTTTTTCTTTCCATCTTTATTCATTTATTTGTTTATTTGTGTGTTTATTTGTTTACGTCTTTGTTTTTTTTTTTGTTGTTTGTAATAATATTATCATTGTTTTATTATTGTTTTTCATCAGTCGACTGCAGGTTTGTTATTACTTCTGTTGTGTGTATATGTATATAGGCTTTGAGCGTGTGTGTGTACGTGATATTTATATGTGCGTGTGTAAGTGTGCGTGTATGTATATAGATAGATATAGATATAGTATATAAATATACATGTATATATATATGTGTGTGTGTATGTGTATATGTGTATATATAATGGTATATATATATATATATATATATATATATATATATATATATATATATATGCACAGAGACAGAAAGAGTGTCAGAGGTACGTACATATACTCATATCCTCATATATACATACACATATGTATGTGTGTGTATATATGCATATGTATTTGTGTATATATATATATATATAGTTTTGTGTCTGTGTATATATATATAATGTATGTATGTACATAAATATATGTGTGTTATATATATGTATATATATATATGTGTGTGTGTGTATGTGTGTGTGTATGTAATGTATATATTATATATATATATATATATATATATATATTATATATATATATATACTATTATATATAGTAGACCCAACCGTAGCTTTTGTAATCGATTGCGAAATATCAGTTAATTTTCTTCGCGGCAGAATTATTTCAAAGGAACCCAAAGCTAAATCTGCCTTCTTCTTTCTCCCTAATTTCGCCAATATAAAGCTAAGCTTATTATTGGTGAAGTTAATTAGTTTGCTTCTGGTAGAAATTTTTGCCTTCAAGAGCTTCATTATGTTCAAGTTTACAATATACTCTTATCATTTTCTCCCCCCCCCCCCACTCTTCTCCTTTTATCTACTTGTTTATTTATTAGTTTGTAATTTTTCTGCGGTTTCTGCTTTGATATCTATCATATTATATCATAATCACTTAGCTTTGTATTATTTTAATATGGCTAACCACATCTTCCGCTTCCCCTCCTCCTCCTCCTCCTCCTTCCATCCCTTAAGGTTCGATAAAAGTAGAGTACTATTCAAGTACTGGCGTCGATGAGTCAACTAGCCCCCCCCCCTTACCACCACCACCACCACCATCACTAATACCCTCCGAAATGTCAGGCCTCGTGCCTGTAATAGAAATATTGTTAAAGAGCGTTGGTTTGGCAGAATGGTTACAGCGGTATCTCTTTCCGATTATTTACATTCTGAGTTCAAAGCCGACCGAGGTCAACTTTGCTTTTCATCCTTTCGGGGCGGGGTGAAGGTAAGAATTATAATATAGTGTCAAGACAAATACTGCGGTCGATGGAATTGACTATCTCCTCCACACAAGCAAACGTGCATAGATATTAGATATATATATATATATATATATATATATATATATATTATATATATAGAATAACAATCAAATTGCGATAGAATAAAAAAATAATCGCTGGTATATTATATAATAACATACATACCATATGTAACAATAATAATAATAATAATATGAGGGAATATTCCAAGGTATAATTTAATTTTTTATTATTGAATTGATAAATGGTGGGTTTTTTTCTAATTTATATATATATATATATATATAATTATTATTAAAATTATAATTTAGGGTATCTAAGAGATACCACCACGTTGGAAATAGCAGCCAAATCTTGACTCTAAAACCACATTAAATGTTCATACTGCATGATATCCCGGTCTGCAGAAAAATTGTCTCACTGGCTTACTCAAGACTGGCCAGTGATGCAAAAAAAGAAGCGGGTTGGGGACCGTTGCATTACCGAACTATTTTCGGCACTATATGCTCTGAGTTCAAATCACACAACATCAAATTTATTTTTCGTCCTTTCATGGTGAATAAATAAAGTCCCATTTGATCAATTATTGGTATTGATTCTTCTCTCTGCAGAAGAAATTGGATGTGGTCCGATCTGGAGAGGGATGGGTTCCATCAAGTCTACAAATGCCTAACGCCACGGCAGTTGAAGCCAAACCACCATACAATTTTCAATAGTTCCTCACCGTCCATCTGATTAAGTAATCTTCCCTCATGTCACCATAAACATGACCATCACCACCTCCGTTACAGAAATTACCTCAATCCATGTCAGTTGAACATCCATATTGTTATTTCCCCTCTTGATGTCATCTTACTAAACCAACCCGTCTTTCTTTGTCTACATATATATATATAAAAAAAAAGAACACATTTTTATACCCTGCACCTCGTGTAGACCCTTAGTTTACTTTTCCTTTATTTTTCCCATTTACTCTCATTCCACCGATTGAATCCCTTTCTACTCTAACTTCGCAACTTCAACACGCAACTGATTCTACGCAAGAAATATTTTCCCACCTTTAATTCACTTAAAGATCTTTGAAGAGCCACCTTACACTCAGCATCCTTCTTACCACCCGAACCTAGCGTATATACATACATACAACACACACACACACACACATATATATATATCTACACTCACGTATTAAGCATACACGCACATATATGTATATATGCATCTGGCCTTTTTTTTTATATGTCGAGAGCCTAAGATCACATTATGCAACGTGCTCTTTTTCAAGAGGTCGCCTCGAAGGTGGTTTTATTAAATGCAATGGTAATTAAACGTGCGATGATGATGATGATGGATGAGGAGGAGGAGGAGGAGAGGGGAAGTGGAGGAAGTGGAGGAGGAAGTAGTAAGATGATGTTAATAATGATGTCGATGACGTGATTGACAACAATGACAGTGATGATGAGGAAGAGGAGGAGGAAGAGGAGGAGGAAGAGGAGGACGACGACGACGAAGACAATGAGGCAAATGCGACAACGATGATGACGAGACCGAGTACATGATGATGATGGCGACTACGATGGTCACAACGATGATAGCGGTAGTGTAGTGGTCGTCATCGTTGTGGAGTGCTGTTGATGCTGATGCTGCTGCGTTGTTGCTGATTATAATGACGAAGTAAGAAGAAAAAAAATCCTCTGGAGAACGTTTAACTATTAAAATATGAAGAGAAGAAAATTTGAAAATGATTGAATGTTAAGAAACGTTTAACATCTGCACCAAAGTAGAAGAGAATAATTATTCTTTTGTCATTACACGGCACACAACCGTTTTGTTTACTAATCGTTTTTTTTTTTGTTTTATTCATATTCTTTATTATTTATTTATTTATCATCATCATCATCATCATCATTATTATCATTATTATTATTATTATTATTATTATTATTATTATTATTGGTGGTGGTGGTGGTGGTGGTGGTGGTGGTGGTGGTTGTATCGTTGGTGTTGTAATTATTGTTACTATTGATACGTTTATTGTTACTAACGTGGTTGTTATTATTATTATTATTATTATTATTATTATTATTATTATTATTAAGGCGGCGAGCTGGCAGAATTGTTAGCACGCCGGGCGAAATAGGCGGTATTTCGTCTGCCAATGCGTTCTGAGTTCAAATTCCGTCGAGGACGACTTTGCCTTTCATCCTTTCGGGATCGATAAATTAAGTACTAGTGAATCACTGGGATCGATGTAACCGACTGCCCCCTCTCCCAAATTTCAGGCCTTGTGCCAATAGTAGAAAGGATTATCATCATTATTATTATTATTATTATTATTATTATTATTATT
>NW_021832932.1:0-12500 GCF_006345805.1 Octopus sinensis
AAAATGCTTATATAGTTATTTCCCTTACAACCCGAGCAACGCCGGGCGATACTGCTAGTATATATATATTCTTTCCATCATTTAATCATTAGTACTTGCTGTTTAATTAAAATATTAACTCCATTTCCTAATTTAGCTGATCCACAAATAGATTCGGTTAAAATATTTACCGGACTTAAAAGAAATACCGATGCTAATACAATCAGTTTACATAAAGGCAATGCTCCAGCATGGCCAGGGTTCAATAACTAAAGGAGTTAAACACATCAGCTACACATTACATACATAACTTGAAATCTCTACTTCACCACGACCACCACCATTTAGTCTGTTAACCTAACTCTATAAATGACACACCCTCTCTTCAATTATTATTCATGTCTTTCTCATCCACAAATCTACACTTTAAAAAAACACCCATCACTATTCTATTTCTCAACCAAGCTGATAATTCCACAGAAATCTCCAAGAATATTTCTAAATTTACCAAATTATAACATAGATTATTCCTTCAAATACAATATTTAAATATAATTTATAAAAATATATCAAAACTGCCTGAAAATAAAACAAATTCCAATATAAAAGTTTATGTTTGAAATAGTTCTAATGAAGCTTTAACGAAGTGTATTGGTAAATTGCGTATTAAATAAAATAATTACCTGGATTACTTGTGTTGAGATGTTTATTCTAGCCTGAAGACTTTCTCTCTCTCAGAAATATTTTGCAAGAGTGGCAATGGTTTGGCTAGTGTGCTGCACTTAAAGCTATATTTATAATCTACCAGGAAGAAGTTTCTAGACACTTGGTGGGTGTTACCTTGTCAAACCATGTCGAAGCTGATCATCTAGAGCACCTGACAGTTTACGAGTACCACTACCACCAGAAAATATTTCATCTGAAGAGTCAACAAGTAGCAGAAGCCAAGAAATGGCAGAAGCTTTCGTACCATGAACGACTTCAGAGCCTCACTTTCCAAATCAGAGTGAGCTAGATGATTTAATCAGGGATCTGGGTCTTACTAAGTCAGGAGTTGAACTTCTTTCATCAAGGTTGAAGGAATGGAATCTACTGGGGGAAGACTGCAAGACATCTGTGAACTGGAAATGCCATGAAGTGAGGATCATGGTGAGATCAGGACGTCGCAACTATGGAAAGAAGATACCAAGGACGATGGGATACTGCTATGATGGGAGATTATATATGGTCTCTAGTCAGAAGAGATGAAGGTATACACTCTAGAAAATCTCGATCGTCAAAGCACTTCTCATCTTAAGAAAGAGTTATCAAGGCATTTACAGTGCAGAGTTTTATTGTTTCTTTTTGTTGTAACTAATATTATACTTCCTAAATACTTTTCAATCAATGAAAAATTACTAAATGTTGTGTAATTATCCTTACAATACTAAAATAGATTGAACTAACAAAGTGCTGTAGAGAAAAGTTACAAATAAACGAGCAAATATGAAATTAGGAATAAATAAATAACTATCGATGTTAGGTAAAAATGAATGTGATTTTTGAATTTAGTGGCAAAAAATGCTTATATGAACATTAAAAAATACAAATAAACAAAAATGTGTTTACATTGTGTTAATAGAGTCGTTAGAACGTTGGACTTAGACACAAACTTAATCAGGCTATAAATTTGTTTTTTACTTATTTTGCTTTCTTTCTTTTTATGGAAAAATCCGATCCTCAATATTGAAATTGTATACATATATAGCTACACACACACACTACCTTGTGGTATTTATACGAACTCTTTGTCTGCTGAGTTCAAATCCTGCGAGATTAATTTTGATTTTTTATTATGCAAGGGTCGATAATTAAAATGCCAGTCTGAGGTGGTGGTCTGATGGATTTATATATTTGACAAGATGCCTTGTAGTATTTAATGTGGTTCTTTGTGATCTGAGATCAAATCCTTTTGTTGCCTCCCTGGGTTGCAGACTTAATCTATCACCTTTTTTGACACCATCACCTGGCCCTTGAGATGCTTTTTAGGAGAGGATTTCTGTTGTATGTTAGGTCTCTTGTTTGAGAATGTCTATCTTCCATTTACCACTTTTGAAGACCCTGGAAATATAAAGGACCATCGGCAGGGCCCTTCTTCCTTGCTAAGCTTTTAAAAAATTAAGTTTACAAAAAACTAATAATTTAAAAGCCATAAAATTAATTTACAAATTTTAAATTTCACTTGAGAATTAGAAATCCACTGTAAACTACCTAAAATTGTGTATCCTTAGATGAACATATCCATTCCTCTAATTTCCATTAAATAGTTTTGACATAGTCATAACCAAACTATACTTTATTTTATATTCTGGAAATGAAAATTTTTACTTGTAATGTAACAGTGTAAAATCTTTGAAAAGTTTCTAGACTTTAAAATACTGCCTGAAAATAAAACAAATTCCAATATAAAAGTTTATGCTTCAAATAGTTCTAATGAAGCTTTAACGAAGTGTATTGGTAAATTGCATATTAAATAAAATAATTACCTGGATTACTTGTGCTGAGGTGTTTATTCTAGCCTGAAGACCGTCTCTCTCAGAAATATCATGCAAAAGTGGCAATGCTTTGGCTAGTGTGCTGCACTTACAGCTATATTTATAATCTACCAGGAAGAAGTTTCTGGATACCTGGTGGGTGTTACCTTGTCATGGGTATGTATCTTGGTTTAAAAGTATGTCTGTTGTAGTGTATAGGTATGTGTGTGTATATGTTGGTGTGTTGTAGTATATGTTAGCCAGATTGCATCGACACGCCTATCTCAGATTACCACAGACTGTATAAATGACACCCTCTCCCCACCTCCCATCCAATCCTATATTCTTTCTTTCTCTCTTTACATCCTCTCCAACATGGCCACCACCACCACCTCCCATGCATTTCCATTCAAGTGTTTCATGTTTCTGAACCAATCATATTCACTTATTTTGCCTTCTTTCTTTATATGGAAAAATCCCATCCTCAACATTTAAATTTGTATACATGCTTATATAGCTACACACACACACACACACACACACACACATATACATATATATACATATAAACATGTACCTACAAACACACCCATATACATACACACATACAGGCATACCTTTTCCAATGAGTTGTAGTGACCCTAACATTGTATACAATAAGCCCATTATAGTTATTATTATTATTATAATTAATAAGAATCGTTAGCATGCTGGGCGAAATGCTTAGTGGTATTTCACTTGTCGCTACGTTCCAAGTTCAAATTCCACCGAGGTCGACTATTGTTTCATCTTCCCAGGGTCAATAAAACAAGTATCATTTGAGTAGTGAGGCCGATGTAGTCGACCGTCCGCTTCCCTACAAAATGTCAGGCCTTGTGCCTTTAGAAGAAAGGACTATTATTTATGCAGTGAATGACTTCATCGTTAATGTGTCGGACATTGAACGAAGCAAGGAGGGAGAATGCTTTAGAGTAGCTAACCCTGCTAGAAATAACAGCCAAATCTCCTTCTAGTCAGATTCTATTGTTATAGGAATGTATATATGTATGTATTGAGCCAATGACCGAGAGCTCTGTATGGCTCGGTGCATCAGCATGGCCGCAGCTCTGAGCTGAAACTAGAAAAAAAATATAAATATATATGTATATATATATATATATATGTGTGTGTGTGTATATATGTATGTATATCTGCTGAGCTGGCAGAATCGTTAGTACACCAGGCAAAATGCTTAGCAGTGTTTTCATCTGACTTTATGTTCTGAGTTCTAATTCCATGGAGACTCACATTCAGGGACGATGGCCACTGGGACTGATGCAATCAAAACTGGAGCATTCCACGAACCTGCTGGCCTTGTGCCAAAATTTGAATCCAATATTTATAGATATAAATATAATTGTGCACATATTTATACACAAAAGAGGTGACCTTTAACAGGACACCTTACGTGCTAGAGAGGGCAGTTAAAGCCCAAACCACAAGAGTAATTTCAAAGGGAACTCAAGTTTCTCTATTACTGTGCAAATAAATTAATTTGCCCAAATGGAAATTGTTGTTAAGATACCTGTGCCGGTGACATGTTAAAAGTACCGTCCGAACGTGGCAGATGCCAGCGTGGCCTGACTGTCGTTCGTGTCGGTGACACGTAAAAGCACCAACAATCGTGGCCGTTTGCCAGCCTCCCCTCTTGCCCCTGTGCGGTGGCACGTAAAAGCACCCACTACACTCACAGAGTGGTTGGCGTTAGGAAGGGCATCCAGCCGTAGAAACGCTGCCAGATCAGACTGGAGCTTGGTGAAGTCTTCTGGCTTCCCAGACCCTGGTCAAACTGTCCAACCCATGCTAGCATGGAAAATGGACGTTAAACGATGATGATGATGATGATGATTTGTGGTTGTGTATATATATATGTGTGTGTGTATATGTATATATGTGTGTGTATATCTATATATATATGATGTATATAATATATATATATATATATATATACACATACACACACATACATACAGTCACACACTTTACACTCATGCCTTCCCCCAATACAATCTGGTCCTCCACCCCTTCTCAACAACACTTTCCTTTCCTCCTACTTCATGCCCCTCCACTCTCCCTCATATGCCTCCTCACACACATTCACTCTCAATGCCCTCACAGACGTACCATTGTCCCCTTAGACACTCCTGTATCTCTCACCCTCTTAGGGATCACCCCTCTCTCTTCTCTCTATCCACACACCCTGTCCAGTCTTCTGAACCCCTTCATTATGCAGGTGCTCCTACTTCTTTGTGCATTCACTCTGCCTATTCCGAATATGATCCTATTTAATAAGAGAGGAGGGGAGTGAAAAGTAACGCTCTCTTTCTGTAGAGAGACTGTCCAACTGTCTGTCTCTGCGTCCGTCCGTCTGTCCATGCATCCAATCACACAAACAGGTATATGGTTCAAATTTACAGGAAACAAAAGACAGGTGTAGGAACAAGGAACACATGTTTTAGTTAAAAGCTCGAGAATGGAAAGTTTATTTCATATTATTTACATAAATATATATATATATGTATATATATATATATATTATATATTATATTATATATATATATTTACCTATATATGATTGTTTGCATGTATATATACATATGTGTATATATATATATATGTACATATATATGTGTGTATATATATATATATATGTGTATATATTATATATATATATATATATATATATATATATATATATATACAAATTGAGATAGGGGTTGTAAATGCAACCCTCCATGGGATAACCATATCCAATATACTGCTATTTACTTATATTTATATTCTCTTATACATATTATACTTATTGTATCACATTACTCCTTTATGTACACTGTTTTGTTCTATATTATTATGTTTGACCTTAAAGTTTCTTATGTGGTGGTTTAATAAAGTATGTGATTGGGTATTATCTGGAAATTAATATTTGATTTGGATGTATTCTCCATTTTCTTATTTTGTATATATATATTTACCTATATATGATTTTTGTATGTATATGTACATTATGCACATAATGCAAGCTAATTAATTAGTGAGAGAATGTAACGCAGTCCCCATAACTTACTCAGTGCCCCAAAACCTAATAATTACGTGAGCAGAATGGTAACAACGTATTACTGGTATTTAATGTTTTTCACTGTCTGGCGAGATGCTGTGTAAAGTTAGTCCAAATAGTATGTCATGGCTGGAATGTCTTGGCTTCTAGATTTGATGGATCAGGGCTGAGTTGGGGCTAAACTGCTATAACTACACTAATACGATCCTCTCCCTCCGACAGGCACCATGACCACCACCACTAGCATGGACTATTAGAGAAAGTAGGTAAACCTCACCCAAATCACATGTGGAACAATAAATTTGTAGCTGGCATTCACTGACTTGATCAACAAGCTTGGGAGAAATGACATGACAGCAACAACAACACCAACAATATCACACCACCACCACCACCACACCACACCACACCACACCACCACACCACACCACACCACACCACCACACCACCACCACCACAACAACCACCACCACAAAACCAACAACAACACAACAACACACACCAACACACACACAACCACACACCACCACCACCAAACCACCACCACCACCACCACCACCACCACCACACCACAACACCACCACACCACCACAACCATCAAGACCAAAGAAAGAAATAAATTCATGATGTATAAAAGTTAAGAATGTTAGAGCTGTTAGAAATAGCAGCCAAATCCCCTTCCAACAACACCATTTTGTCTTAACATAACTTCATACATATTTATGTATGTGACCAGTGACAGTTGAATTGTACATGAGGGCTAGAGCTGTTAGAAATAGCAGCCAAATGCCCCTCCAACCTACTGAAATTAACTGCAGCTTATAAATTCTATGGCTGTCTTTCAACAAATGAACAACAGGTCCATTTAACTGCAGCACTTCATATGCTAGAAACAACAGCAAGATTTTAGCAAACATGTATATGAAGACAGAGAAAGAGAAGGAGCAATTTTGATGTAATCACCCCAAACAACCCCTCAAAACTTTTTCCTTTTTGTGAATTTTTAGAAGAGTTTTGTAAATTTGTTCTAAACACAGGAATTGATACAGTTATGCAAAAGTGAAAAGAAAAGATAGTTTTTGTGTTTTTAAGGGCTATTTAGCTGTTATTTTTAGCATATCGCATGACCACTTGATACCCTCCTTGTTTGTTTCTCACTCTTACGTATTGATGTTTTCATTATCTTTCAATAAATTCATTTAATGGTCTTTTGATGGGATTTAAGCACAAAGTCCAGACTGTCCATTTTTTTAATTTCAAAATATTAAAACAAAATTTCCTGGAAATTGAAAAAAAACAAAACTGTTATGAGTGATTATATGGGATGCTTCAATCAGAATTCCGACATGGACAAAATATAGAAAGAAGCAGAAAGAAAAATATTTAAATATCTCATGTATCAATGCTTAATGGACACTAGACCTGCTGCAAGAAATAGCAGCCAAGTCTCCCTAAATCACAGACCTGTCTCTCTGTGTGTCTGTCTATCTATTATCAGCTCTTCTTCACAGCATTTTAGGATCAGATACCTTCCTTGCAACCCTCCTCCGTATAGACATTCAGTCCCAGGGCACCATTTTCTACCATACACATATATGATTATTCTTTGTCTGTTGGCACAAGGCCTGGAATTCTAGTAGAGGCAGCTAATTGACTCCATCGACCCTGCGTGTGAACGATTCTTCCACCTCACCGGCTTATACACATACACATACTGTAACGTCTCTCTCTCTCTCTGTCACTCTCTCCTTCTCTATCTTTCTATTCATCTATTAATTATGTAATAATTCTCATTTTACATTTAGCACAAGGCCTGCAATTATTGTGGGCACCTAATCGATTACATTGACCCTATTACTTGATTTGTGCTCAATTCATGACCTTGGAACGATTGGATGCAAAGTTACCCTCACCAGAATTTGAACTCACAATGTGAAACAACGAAATGGCGTGAAGCATTTCCTCTGGCATGTGAGGGATTCTGCCAACATGCTGCCTTATGAACACACACACACACACACACACACACACACACACATGCTATAACTACAATAATATATATCATATATAGTTATATTAATACATATATGCTTCTAGAAATAGCAGTCAAATCTCCTAAAATCACACACCATGCTGTGTTATGTCTGAGGAAATTAACTGCATTGTAGGAAGGCTCGTTGGAATTACCAGCCAATTAAAGCTCTAATTACAGTGTAATTTCTAATGCATGTATATATGAGGTCATACAGGATCTCTATCTGGTAGCTAGATCACTGTTGATTCAACCCCTCCCCTTAAAATTTCTAGCATTCTCCATAAATCAGGAAAAAAAAATCTATTCTTTCTGAGGGCAGGGAGTCGCTTTTTGTATATCTGTGTATATAGTTGTATTGATATTTTCTCTTGTAGAAATAGCAGTCAAATCCCTTTAAATCACACATTATACTGAAATATTAGCATTGTGACTCGGCTTGTTAGAAATAACATCCAAATCTCCCTCTGAAATTAAACATAGGAGATGAAAGAGAGAGAGAGCAGAATGAGAGAGAAAACAGTGAGAGAGGGAGGAGGACATATAATGATTGAGTGAGAAAGAAGGAGGGATCGCTGGAATAAATACAAGGCTTAACAAAAATATGAGGGGTGTTCATTAAAGATGTTCCCTCACCCACCCACTTCCAGTTATTGCAGGAAACGGAACTTGTACAGGTATAGTCATACCTGTCTCTCCATGTCACATTGTAAATTGCAGCTTTCCACTCGGATTCGTTTGTCTTTTGCGGCTGCTGAAGTGGACTAAGCTGTTATAATGGAGGCAGTTGAATGCAGATCAGGGATCAGGTTCTTATACTTGGAAGGTCGTACACCAAATGATGAGATGAAAGAAGCACTTATGGTGACGATGCACCATCATACAACATAGTCAAGCACTGGCATCACCTGTTCAAATGGGGCTGGACATTGGTGGAAACTGTTGGACAACCACATTCTGCCATTGATGATGATGCCATCCATAAAGTGGAAGCTGCATTTTGGAGGATCACCACAGAACTTTATGGCAACTAACCCAAAAAGTGAAGATAAGCTTAGGATCTGTGGAAAAAAACTCATTTACAACCATTTGTACATGTTATCAGCACAATGGATTCCCCAGATGCTCACATCTTTTCAAAAGCAGGAATGGGTCAATTGTTCCAAGGCCCTTTTGGCAATGTGTCAAGAAAATGAGGAGGTTTTTTTTTGGCAGACTTATCCACAGGATGAAGCATGGGTCCATCACAATGGTCCTGAGACTAAAGTCCAGTCAAAACAATGGAAGTATGATAACTCATCACCTCCAAAGAAGGGTCGTGTCCAGCCCTGACCAGGCAAGGTGATGCTCAATCTTTTTGGACCAGCACAGATTAGTGATGATGGATTTTCTGGCAAAGGGCTCCACAATTAATGGGGCAGATCATGCTTCTCTGCTGCAGAAATTGCAGGATACCATCAAAGCAGAGAAGCATGGCATGCTGACCAAAGGAGTCTGCTTCCTCAAAGACAACAACTCAGTTCACAAAACACGTGTTGCCCAGATGGAAGCACACTCCTGTGGCTATGAAATCCTTACTCTCCTGACCTCGCACCATCTGACTTCCACCTCTTTCCAACCATGAAATCTTTTTTGAAGGAGAAGAAATTTTCAGATGACAAACTTATTTCTGAGGTAAAGCCTTGACTCTAGATGCAGCCTACCAACTTCTACAGATGAGGGATACACAACTGCATAAAAGAGACAGGAGAAGTGTGACACCACTTCTGGAGGACAATTGAAGGTTCCTATGGGACAACATGTTGCGGGCTACTGACCAGATCTGTGGCTGGTGCAAAGGCCCACTTGACCTAAGGTGGCATGGTGGTGGAACAATGTAGTTGACAAGGTCATTAGGGAAAAGAAACAGGCATGGAAGGACTGGAAGTGTGGTGGAAGCAGGGAACTGTATCAGATCGCCCAGAGGAAGCTAGGAGACAGGTTTACTAGCCAGAAGGGAAGCAGGTAAGAAAAAAAATTTGCCAATGTTCTTTCTTGTGTGGACCAGAAACTCAAAGTGTTTCATATTGCAAGACAGTGTGTGAGAGAGAATTGTGATGTCAAAAGAGAGAAATGTGTCTGCATGGATGATGGGTCACTTGCATTTAATGATGCTGCAAAGAGAGAGACTTGGAGATGCCACTATAAATGGTTCCTGAATGGGAGAAAGTGTGCCAAATGTTGACCTAACAGAGGGATCAGCTATTCAAATTGACAGTACCTTGGTAGATAAAGCAATTAAGGGTATGGAAGCAGGGAAAGCTCCTGCCTCATTAGGAATCACTGCTGTGATGCTTAAAATATCTGGTGGTGTAGGCTGTAGTCTAGTCACATGTATAGTCAAGCAGGTGATGTGCAAAGGGGTCATACCCAATGACTGGTGTTGCAGCACCATAATCAATTGCTACAAAGGTAAAGGTGATGCATTAGACAAAACTAATTACAGAGGTATGAAATTGTTGGACCAGGTGATGAAAGCCACGGAGAGGGACATAGCCCAACTAAATAGGGAGTGAGTTAGTTTAGATGAGATGCAGTTTGGGTTTGTGCCAGGGAGAAGCACTATTGATGCTATATTTCTGGTAAAGCAACTGCAGGAGAAATACCTAGTCAAAGATAAGTCTCCATACTTGGCATTCATTGACATTTTTTATTGAACTTAAACATTTGACCCTTTAAATTAACTTTGGTACACGCAGCTATCAGGTGACATTTTTGTCACCTGGTCATAGTTTTCAGGGGTCCTTATGCCTCTGATCCACCTGTCCATAAGGGTATTCTTGGCCATTGAGGTGGTGGTAGGGTGTCTACCTGTTTTCAGTTGACTGGGCCAGAAACATGGATAATCTTGCGAAAACAAACTCATAAACCTAAAAAATAGGTTGTGCTTTATTGACTGAAATGACTAAATCTTTTTGAATAGAGAAACATCAGGTGAGTTTTATTTCAAACAATTGTTTTCGGGTAAGGTCATAAATATATCTGTATTTATGTATAAGTAAATGTGCACCCAAGCACATCTGCCCACAGACACACTCACTCTTATGTATGTTTTTACTTAGACATAAACACAGGTGACATTGTAGCTGGCCTAAATCTCATCTTTTCAAATAAAACTCACCTGATTCTTTTGTTCAGCAGGTATTAAATCCTTTCATTCAATAATGCACAACAACCGGTTTTTTTTCCTTTTTCACTTATTTATTTTTTTTTTTGCTTATTATTTTGACCTCTTGCAATTTCTATTCATGTGTATGTGTGTGCATATATGTATGCGTGTGTGCAAACAGCTGCATGCTAATGTGTGTGCGTAGGGATGTGACACACCCATCAAGACCTGGGCAGACATGAAGACTGCATGAAAAGAAATCTGATACACCCTCCACCCTCCACCCCACCGAAGAAAGGAGAAGACTTTGGAAATTGCTTTTAAGTAAGAAACTCTGTCTGTCTGTCTATATATATATATATATATATATATATGGTGGTGCTGCAGCATGACCACAGCTGCATGACGGAAATGAGTAAAAGAAAACAATAAAACAATAGTATATATGCATACATATATGACACAGACAATACATATACATACATACATACAAATATTATAACACACATATATATAATATATATATATATATATATATCATCATATATCATATGAAATATATATATATAATATATATATATATATAATAATAATAATAATAATAATGAAATTATTGTATACAGTGCTCAAGTGCACCACAACTTGTCAGAAAGTGCATATAAAGTATATGCAGTAATGTAAAAATGTCTGGAAAGTGAACAATGTATGAGTCAGATACATGCTTGTGTGTGTATGGAGGGGAGAAAATCAAGTGTAGTGTTGGCGAATCTCAGGAAGCATGGAAGTTTTGAAGATGCAGTGCTCCGACAACTAACAACTGATGCCGGCAGTTTATTCCATGCTTCAGCAACTCTCAGCGTGAAAAAATGTTTCCTGAAGTCATGGGAGCTGTGCTGTTTTCTTACTTTGTAAATATGTCCACGGGTGTTAGATGGGTGGAGTTTGAAAAGGTGCTCAGAGTTATTGTTTGTACGATGGTTGATAATTTTATGGATGTCTGCCAAGTCAGCTTCCAGACGTCGGAGTTTCAATGTGTCTATGCCCAGGGAAGTAAGGCGTTCAGGATATGGCAAATGCCTGATGGAGGGTATTCTTTTGGTTGCACGTCGCTGAACAGCTTTCAGACGATTGATATCCTGGGCAAGATAGGGGTTCTAGACCGGTGATGCAAATTCCAGGTGAGGTCTTACCATAGCTATATAAAGCCGCAGATAGATAGCCGGAGAGCGGCTCACAAAGGATTTGGTGAGTGATGCCAAGACACCCTCAGCCTTCTTGACAATTTCAGCGATGTGTTTTGTCCAACGCAAATCACTGTCGACAATAACACCCAGGTCACGTTCACATGAAGACTTTTTGAGACTAGTGTTGTGGAGGGAGTAGGTGGACGCTGGGTTTCTACTCCCAAAATGCATGGTGGTACATTTGTCCACAGCCAGCTTGAGTTGCCAGTCCATGATCCACTGCTGCATTGTGTCCAGGTCTGCTTGCAATAGAGATCTATAGTTTACAGGATTTGACCTCTTTATTTCGAGGTACAGCTTGATGTCATCTGCATATTTCAGCACTGTGGCATTCTTTAAGTAGGCATCTATGTCATTAACATATGCAACAAATAAAAGGGGGCCAAGAACAGATCCCTGTGGTACACCAGATGTCATCTCATAGGGCGAAGAGTGCTGTCCTAGAACTGTGACAACCTCTTTTCGGCTGAAAATAAAGGACTTCAACCAG
>NW_021832932.1:17500-20000 GCF_006345805.1 Octopus sinensis
CTTGGTCACATTAACCAAAATTTTTTTCGGGCGGTTTGGTAACGAAAGGGTTAAGGCATTTTCATGCCCGACATCACAAAATGCGTCTGAATAAACATTGCCAGACAGCAAATAGAGACTCGGACATTGCTTGGAAAATAGTTTTCAATTTTAACCTCGTATATAGTACGCACTAGGGATTTTGACCTTTATGTTTTGGGAAAAAAAAGGGGATTATAGTCGAGGATTTACGGTTTATATATATATATATGCAGAAGTGGCTCTGTAGTAAGAAACTTGAATGTGGTTGCTTCTCAACCACATTATTGTAGGTTCAGTCCCATTGCTTGGTACCTTGGGCAAGTGTTTTCTACTAAAGCATTGGGCTAATTAAATATGTGTGAGTGGATTTGGTAGACTGAACTGAAAGAAGACCAACCCTAAACCTAATTTTTGTATTTGTGCCTTGCCACTGCTTGACAATCCATGGCAGTGTGTTCATGTCCCCGTAACTTAGTGGTTTGTCAAAAGGGACCAATAGAATAAGTACTGCACTGACAAAGAAAATAAGTGTAGGGTGAATCGATTTGACAAGCAAAGAATACCCCAAGGCAGTGCCCCAGCATGGCCACAATCTAATGACTGAATCAAGTAAAATATTGAAATATACACACATATACATAAATACATACATAAGTACATGCTAATATGATCTGGCAGAGTTTCTAAAGCTGGATGCCCTTCCTAACACCAACCATTCCGAGAGTATAGCGGGTGCTTTTACGTGTCACTGGAACGAGGGCCAGTCAGGCAGTACTGGCATTGACCACGCTCAAATGGTGCTTTTTACATGCCACCTGCACAGGAGCTAGTCAAGCAATGCTGGCAACGGCCATGCTTGAATGGTGCTTTTTACATTCCACCGGCACCAGAGTCGGTTAGGTGGCACTGGCATCAATCATGCTCAAATGGTGCTTTTAACGTTCTACTGGCACGGGTTCCAGTCAGGCAGTACTGTCATTGGCCATGATAACAATATCACATGCCTCAACAGGTCTTCGCAAGTGGAGACCATTGCCCAATAATTGAAGGGTACTCTTAAATAGGCTGGTTATGCAGCATTGGCATAGGCCATGGTTATGTATGTATGTATATATATATAAATATATATATAATTGCATGGCAATTTTTAACATTTATGTATTAGTCTTGTTGGGTACCTCTCTAGCAGTATATTGGATATATGTTATCCCATGGTGGGTTGAATTTTCAACCCCTATCTCATTATATATATATATATATATATATATATTATATATATATATATATATATATATATATATATATATATATATATATATATATATATATATATATATATATAATATATATATATACATATATATATACATATATATATATATATTATATATATATATATATATATATATATATTATATATATATATATATATATACTACATGTATATAAGTTAGAGAAGAAGTACCATGTAACATTTACCTAGAACTAAATTATGTACTATTTATTTATTATTTTGTACTTTATTTAGTTCTACATAAATGTTTTATCGTATCTTTAATTTTTTCCTACATGGTATGATTTAAGTATATCATTGCTGAATTGCTACATGGTGGTTCTTCTCTGATTTACATACATGCATCATATATTGTGAAATTTGATTTAGTATTACTAAATTGAATTTCTCCCTGTAAGTTAGGAATCATATTCCCTAATGTTATTATATATATATATATATATACATATATATACATACATATATATATATATATATATATATAGATATGAGATTAAAGCTTTCTCAAGGCATTAACTTAAAAAGATGGTTTCCCGGATTCTGTAGCGTATATATTTCCCCGCAGAATAGGAAGGTGGGCCATCGCTGGATTGCTCATTTTTATCAGCTAATTAGTTTGGGGTAAGTGGAGTGAAGGGTTTTGCTCAAGAAAGTAATCTCTCACCCAATCCAGGAAGAGAAACTTCGATCTTAAGAAAGACTCACATGCAGGCACACCTACACATGTATACATATATATATATATAAATATATATATAAATATATATATATATATAAATATATATATTTATATATATATACACACACACACTCACACACAAATATACACCTTTATATATTCATACACATAAATACATACATGTTCACACCCACAGTTATATATATATATGCATAATTGTACTGAGAAAATGTTTTTCAATTGAAATTTTCCCAGGCCACTTGTTGACTCTGTTTAACCCATTAGTGTTTAAACCGGCTGTATCCGGCCCAAATATTCTACACATTTATTGCTCAAACTGGCCAGAACATGCATCTCACACCTACCCTGCAATGTCACTCCAAAAATAAGCAATTACATCTTTCCTATCTTGAAGGTACAAAATAATATCAGATAATTTTTTTTAAATGTGAATAAATAAGGATTACTTTTGACAAATTAATCTGAACGCTAAAGGGTTAAGCCAA
>NW_021832933.1:0-2500 GCF_006345805.1 Octopus sinensis
GAATACTGTGTTCGATTGTTCTCAAATGTAAGCTCATTTCGAACCCAAATCCCTTGTTGCTATGTTTTCCCAATTTGTTTGAACATACTCGCGGACAGTTGAACAGGACACGTTATATTTTTGCGTCAAATCTCAGATGCTTTGAGATAGATTATATAATATTTCTTTACTACCGACAAGGGCTAAACACAGAGGGGACAAACAAGGACAGACAAAGGGATTAAGTCGATTACATCGACCTCAGTGCGCAACTGGTACTTAATTTATCGACCCCGAAAGGCGGAATTTGAACTCAGAACGTAACGGCAGACCAAATACCTATTTCCTTATTACCCACAAGGGGCTAAACATAGAGGGGACAAACAAGGACAGACAGTCGATTACATCGACCCCAGTGCGTAACTGGTACTTAATTTTTCGACCTCAAAAGGATGAAAGGCAAAGTCGACCTCGGTGGAATTTGAACTCAGAACGTAACGGCAGGCGAAATACCGCAAAGCATTTCGCCCAGCGTGCTAACGATTCTGCCAGCTCGCCGCCTTAGATAGATTCTATACTATAGCCTCATTAGAAACGGTCGTTATTCAGAGTGGGTCGTCTTCCAGAGCGAGGCTTGTCGGATATGTCGCAATCGCCATCTTTAAACCATTTTAAAGACACAGCTGACATGTACGAGCTTTTCACTGCATCCGGTTACACTTCACAAATGTTTTTCATCGCTACTCTAGCGATACTTCTCTTTCGAACTTCATACAATTAACAATGGGGAATATGTTGTTTCATGAAGTTCTTATCTTCCATGATGTTACTCGCCGAAATATCTATGACACACTGCAGAATAGAATGGATGATATTGTAATTCTAGACAGTTGTCATTCATTCGACCGTGGCTCTGACGTGATTGGTTGATTACAGCATGCACCAAGATTACAGCATGCACCAGCTAGCAGACCAAGATTGATCAGCGCTTGGCCTCAGTCCAAATGCCAATCTGCTGATCACACTGATCACCTGTTTCGAGCCAGAGTCATATACTTGGTTTCTCAGCAGATTCTACGAAATTTTATTTTATGTACGGCGTACTGGGTTTTACGTCAAAAAAAAAAGAAAATCGTGGAGTATATACGGATATATATATAAATATATATAAATGTATTACTTTCCAGTAAAAGATAGCCACATAGCGTCGTATTTATATCGATTGCTATTTTCCAGTAAATATTGGTGACTTGTACCATTTATCTACTTTTACATATATATATTTATATATATATATATATATTATATATATATGTGTGGTGTGTGTGTGTGTGCATGCATATATGTATATATATATATATATACACACATACATACATATACATATATATAATATAAATAATATATATGCATATATACATATATATATATGTACATACCTTCATATATACGTATATATGAATGCATATATGGATATAAGACGTCAAAAAAGCGTGAAAAAAATGAAAAACAAGAATATAAAAAACAAAAACATGGAAAACGATATATACATACATGTATATATGTATGTGGAATTGAACCAATGCGTGTGTTAATTATATTGGAATTATGAACCTCCCTAGACACAACAGAATTTGTTTCAAAACACGAATTCACATAAAGATTATTGCAAACCGAATACAAAAAGGAAATTTATATTCATATATATATATATATGTATATTTGTATCAATATATATATATATGTGTATGTACACCTATATATATTAACGTATACATACATAAATATGTATGTATGTATATAAATATATTCTATAACTATATTCACGTGTACATACATATATAAGTATCTATATATATGTATCTACATGTATGTTTGTGTATGTATCTATATATGTGTATATATTTATATGTATATATACATGTATATATGTGTACGGGTTCACATGAACGGGAGCTGCTCGGCGGCAGAATGCCATCAGTTGATAAAATGGTTAATAGGCATATATGCCATACCCCAGGAGCTTTTGCTCCTTCATCAGTATCCATTCACCCCATTAATCGTCCTCAAACGCATTGCTCATACCAATTTAGATATACCAATTTTACATATTAAACACATTCCTGGAAGCTGATAGGTAAATGTTAATAATCTGTAGGGATACAGTATTTCATTATACTATCATAATATGCTACAAAGTATATCAAACGATTTTTTTTAATGAATCCTGTGTTCTACTGTGTTAGCCGTGCTATTACAACACTTCTTAAGGTTATCTATACAGATATTCTATACATTCTGTTACGACGTTTCGTATCCATGTCACCTGATATAAACAGAAATGATGATGATAATTATGAAGATGATGGCTATTATGATGATGGCCATTATTATAAAGTTCGCGATGATGTTGACGACGATGATGATCATGGCGGTGGTGACGATGACGATGATATTGAAGGCGGCGAGCTGGCAGAAACGTTAGCACGTCGGGCGAAATGCTTAGCAGTATTTCGTCTGC
>NW_021832933.1:7500-29656 GCF_006345805.1 Octopus sinensis
ATTATTATTATATGTTTGACTTTTGCTTTATATTTGTACAAGTTGGCTCCAAGTCTCACCCGGAGACCTCAAGAGACAACAGGTTGGAAGTTCACGTTGTTGTTATGCCTAGTGTGCCATATATTTGGTTGTTTTTTATGTGTTGTTTGTATTATTATTATTATTATTATTATTATTATTATTATTATTATTATTATTATTATTATTATCTGCGGTGGAAAGTTCCATGCGAGCGTTGAAAAACATGGGGGTGGTAATGGAGTAGAAATTCATGTAAAAAGCGGGGCGATAGTGGGGTGGTGATTCATCTAAAAACAGCAAAATAATGGGTCCATTAGGTTAAGTTTTATTTGTGAAATACAGCTGCTTTGAATTTGCTTCAGAAAATGGTCTATATTTGTGATGGTTTGTTCGGGTGGGGGCTCTAGGAACGTGGCCTGGGTGTCAAGGGGCGGCAGCCCGAAAAAGTTTGAGAACCACTGATATAGAGAATTGATAATAACAACGACAATAATATAGGTGGTTGCAGGCGTTAAATAGTGTTCGATACTGATTTACCTGGAGATTTTCAATCCACTTTCTAGAAGGTAGAAACCTCTGTGCCTTTATATATATATATATATATATATATATATATATATATATATATATATATATAACATGTATGCATGTATGTATGGTATGTATGTATGTATGTATGTATGTATGTTATGTATGTATGTATGTATGTGTGTGTGTATGTATATATGTATGTATAATGTATATAATATAATATGTATATATATATATATATATATATATATTTATATATGTGTGTGTGT
Organism: Octopus sinensis; assembly: GCF_006345805.1. NCBI lineage: Eukaryota > Metazoa > Mollusca > Cephalopoda > Octopoda > Octopodidae > Octopus > Octopus sinensis. Next base: position 8,322 of record NW_021832933.1, read on the forward strand.
GTGTTGTGTGTGTGTGTGTGTGTATCTAAAAAGAAATGTAAATTGAGTTATCATAGACGAAGAAGTCGCTGTGTGAAAGGTTGTTAGCTTGTCAACCACATAGTTCCGGGTTCAGTCTCGGACAAGTGTCTTCTACTGTCGCCTCGGGCCGACCAGAGCCTTGCTAGTGGATTTGGTAGACGGAAACTGAAAGAAGCCCGTCGTATATATATATATATACATAATATATATATGTCTGTGTGTGTGTGTTTCTGTGTCTGTCCCCACACCATCACTTGACAACCAATGCTGGTGTGTTTATATCCCCTTAACATAGCGGTTCGGCAAAAAAAACAATAGAATAAGTATTAGGGTTACAAAGAAGAAGTCCTGGGGTGGATTTGCCCGACTAAAGGCGGTGCTCCAGCATGGCCGCAGTCAAATGACTGAAACAAGTAAAGAAAAAATAGAAGACTCTGTTAAAGTGAGTATACATTTTGTGACTCCCTATATATGTGTCTGTACTGAACATGTACAAACATGTCTAAATATCTTGTAAACAAATACATCCTGTGCTTGTCTGACTATTTATCAATCACGCCATCACGCCATCTATCGAAGGAGCCAAGGGATTTTGAATCTCACCTTCAAACAAATAAGTCATTGAACTATTCAACTAACACTTCAGTCATGTACCGGACCACACATCGATCAAGTCATCCGACCTCCCATTCATCTAACCCAGTCGCTAACCACCCAGCCATCGTACTACTCATCCATCTCACAAGGCCATTGACCATTCCGACACCCCATCCATCAAAGAAAGCTACTAACCAGCGAATCGTCCGTACCACCCAAACCTCCGAACCAACACTTCATCTAATCGACCTCACAGACATGAAACCATTATTCAGACACTGAGACAAAAACCTCAGGATATATTTATCAGTAAATTATATTATCGCTAATAATTTTACTAAACGACGCACAACCACAGGAAAAGATACCATCCATCCTGTCTTTAACCAACTTCCGCCATTTCTCTCATTTTCATTTGATTTTTTTCTGTTCTTCTTACTTTTTCTCGCCCCCCTTGTTTCTTCTGCTCTTTTTTCTTCCTTCCGTTCTTCTTTCCATTCTTACTAAGACACGAAAGAAAAAAGAAAGAGATTTTTCAAAATGGCGAATAAGAAAGAAGGCACTTAAAAAAAAAAGTCATGGCGCCCCGTTTAGATTTTATAGTGCGCTCATATACAAGGTCAAATAACGTTTGAAGTTCAACTTGTGAACTTCAAAGTTCAAAGAGATTTCAAATGTAATTTAGGCTTCTTAAGAAATTTTAAAGCAGCCATGGAAATAAATAAAATAAAATAAAATAAAGAAAATATCTAAATAAATAAATACAAAAATGAAAATAAAAAATAAATAAGAAATATGGAAATTTCGAAATTTTAATGGAATATTAAAAATGTTTTACGTTTCGTTTTCTCGTTTTTTTTATAATTTTTTTCTGATGCTTTCTTGATTTAGACTTTGTATTATTTTCTTTGTTGTTGTGTTTGTGTTTATTTTGTTTACACAACGCCACACGAGGTTATAAAAACTGAAGAAGAAGAAGGAGGAGGAGGAGGAGGAGGAGGAGGAGGAGAAGGAGGAGAAGTAGAAGAAGAAGAAGAAGAAGAAGAAGAAGAAGAAGAAGTTGATGTCAGTTGTGGTTGTGCTTATGGTAGATGTGATTGAGGTGGTGGGGGATTGTGATGGTGGTGGTTGTGGGGAATGAGAACGATGTCAGAGGCTACGACGACAACGACGACGATGAGGAGGAGGGGGAGGAGGAGGAGGAAGAAGAAGAAGATTATGTGGTGATGGCAACGACACAGATAGGAAAGTTATTGACGGTCTTGACACTTATGATGAAATAATACAATGTTGACGAGGAGGAGGAGGAGAAGAAGAAGAAGAAGAAGAAGAAGAAGAAGAAGAAGAAGAAGAGAAGAAGAAGAAGGAGGGTAGGAAAGTGTTGTCAGTATGTTGATAATGGTGATGATGATGATGATGATGATGATGATGATGATGATGATGATGATGATGAGGTTGATGATGATATTTTTACTCACTGTCGGAGCCCTGGGAAGAGTGAGTAAAATCTTTGAGAAATACATGGAAGAAATAGGGGCTGCAATAAGGGTGGAGCACTTGCAGAAAACAGCAATGCTTGGACCCGCTCGAATACTCCGGAAGGTGCTCGAAAAATAAGGGGTGTTACCTTAGTTCACTGGTAGTGAACAGCTGACACCGTAGGACATCTCCAGTGTTAGGAGATGTACTTCGATGTCAGGAGAACCACCAACAAGATCTCTGTCAGATATATAGAAATACAAACAAGAGAAATCAGATACACAGTAATTATTTCAGATTTGGAAACAAGACCAACAATTTTTAGCGATGAGGGTTCGTCGATAGAATCAACCCCAGGATTTTACTGATGCCTGATTTTATTGTCTTTGAGAGAAGGGAAAGCAAAAGTGTCCACGGTGAAGATTAATCCCAAGACGTACATCGCCGGGATGAATAACTCAAGTTATTTTGTTCTACGCACATCTCAGTAAGCGCGCTGCTCACTTTTTTTTTTGTAGATAAATATTTCATTTCTAATGTAGGCAGGAGACCAGTAAATATGAGGGCAGAGGTTACTGGATTATATGATTTTACTATTTGACTTTATCTTTATTTCTCGACCTTGAATCGATGAAAGGCAACACTCCCTTCGTCGTTGTCATCAACTAGTGTTTCAAATCCGGGATTTGTCCCCGTTAACGAGAGGAGCTGGACCTAACTCAATGCCATAGCAATCAAGGTAGCAGGTGCAGCCCACCCCAAACTTTGAGATGGCTGGTGCCCATTCTCCTTTGCTATCATGAGGCTTTTTTTGAGCAGGATTTTCTACTGGGAGCATGCCCTTGTTTACCCCCAACCTAATTTTCTTATTTCTTTATTGCCCACAAGGGGCTACATAAAGAGGGGACAAACAAGGAAGACAAAAGGGATTAAATCGATTACCTCGACCCCAGTGCGTAACTGGTCCTTAATTTATCGACCCCGAAAGGATGAAAGGCTAGGTCGATCTCGGCGGAATTTGAACTCAGAACGTAAAGACAGACGAAATACTTATTTCTTTACTACCCACAAGGGGTTAAGCACAGAGGGGACAAACAACGACAGACAGACGGATTAAGTCGATTATATCGACCTCAGTGTGTAACTGGTACTTATTTAATAGACCCCGAAAGGATGAAAGTCGACTTCGGCGGAATTTGAACTCAGAACGTAGCGGCAGACGAAATGCCGATAAACATTTCGCCCGGCGTACTAACGTTTTGGCCAGCTCGCCGCCTTCACTCAACCTTAGTTTCTAGACATAAGTGCTCCTAAGCCCAAGGCCTCTCCCACGAATTTTAAGAAATGTGGTCGAAAACTAGCTCAGAAAGGCAGGGACGCTACTCCCTGGGACCCCTTTCGGAGCCCCTCTACCTATTCTACTTAATAGAATTTGAAACCAGGACATACAGAAACGATGGAAACAGCGCATAGCATTTTTGCCCGATAACCTGTCTCTGCCAACTGGCCACTTCTGGCTTTTGGAGATAAATACTAATTACAAATTTGGGTACACGACTGATAGATTTAAGGGGAAAGGTTAGATCACGTTATTGATTACAGTACTTTAGGAGTTTTTTTAAAATTTTATTGACCCTGAAGGTCTGAAAATCAAAACTGATTTCCATAGGATTTGAACTCGAAACAAAAAGACCCGAAACAAATGCTACGCAATATATCTGCTGACTGTCTCTAATGACTAATCTTACTCGCCGGCATTTTGGTAGTAAATGAAGAAGAAAGAGAAGTCAGCCATGCGTAACCATATAAAAACACAGACTTTAGCTTGCAGCAAAGATCAGCCAATCCCTGCATTAATGCACACGGTGGAGCCAATGGCGTGAGGACAATTATATAATTGAATCAAAATCTCGATCGCCAAATTTCATCAAACGTGGGTAGCCATTAAATTCTTGTGGTTCAGCAAATATTCCCGATATAGAAATACCTATATTTCATCGAGAACATTATTATTATCACCAGTAGTAGTAGTAGTAGTAGTAGTAGTAGTAGTAGTAGTAGTCATGGATTTTTCTTGTTTGTGTTGTTTTTCCTTCAGTGTCTCTGTTCCATATCATTGCTGATTTGTAGATTAAAGCTACATTGAGATGGAAGCCAGAGATAGAAATATTATCATCTCCAGACTATATTTATGTTATTTATTTACTTCCATTTTAACTCTGCTATTCTAAGCTAAGTGTAGTCGCAATGGCCCAGTGGTTAGAGCAGCGGACTCGTGGTCGGAGGATCGCAGTTTCGCGGAAACACCTAAAAAGCTCGCGAAAACATCTAAAAAGCTCCACGAGGCTCCGGCAGGGTTGGTGGCGACAACTGGTGTACTCTTTCGCCACATCTTTCTCTCACTCTCTCTTCCCGTTTCTTGAGTAACGCTGCGATGGAGTGGGGTCCCGTCCAGTTGCGGGGAACACATACGCCACAGAAACCGGGTAACCGGGCCCATGAGCGTGTCTAGGCTTGAAAAGGGCGACGTTTATCGTTTTTATCGTATAGAGACATACACACAGAGATAGATATTTGTTTCACAACCACATCGCTTTGGAATCAGTCCTCTTGCATGGCACCGTGGGCTTCTTTTACTAAATCTCACGGCTAACCACAAGTTTGTAAGTGAACTTTTCTGTTTTAGGTTAGATAGAATACCAGATAGATACTGAGGTTGATGATATCTACTGAACCCGTTCCTTCAAAGCTGTTGGCATTTTGTCTCAATTAGAAACAAAGGCCGGCGAAATGGTAGAATCGTTAAAACCTTGGAAAGAATGCTTTGCCCATTTGCTCAATTTAGTTAAAATTCTATCAAGGTCAACCTAGCCTTTCTTCCAGTTTGGATCGATAAAATGAAATAACCAGTCATTAACAACACTGTGGTACGTGGTTTCGATTTACACCCTTCACTAAAAATTGTTGTTGTGATGCCAAAATAAGCAGCCTAGGGTATTATAATCGCAGAATCGCTGGAGCATCAAAAATAATACTTTGCAGTGTTGGATCTGGATCTCTGCGTTCTGGGTTCATACCCAGCTGAGGTCGTCTTTTTACGCACACACTTACAGATCCATACATACATCATTTCGCGGTCGATAGGCTACAATTCTACACAAGTACTAGTGTGGAAGATTTCGAATTAAATCCTCGCCAATACTGTTTTGGGGTGTAAATTAGAAATCAAGCGAGTTATATTGGTTTCAAATTTTGGCACAAGGCCAGCAATTTCGGGGGAGGGAGTAAGTCGACTATATCGAATCCAGTATTCAACTGGTACTTATTTTATCGACGCTGAAAATATAAAACACAAAGTCAACTTCAGCAGAATTTGAACTCAGGGTGTAAAGACGGACGAAATGCCGCTAAGCATTTTTCTAGGCGAGCTAATGATTCTTATTTCTTTATTGCCCACAAGGGGCTAAACATAGAGGAGACAAACAAGGACAGATAAAGGGATTAAGTCGATTACATCGACCCCAGTGCGTAACTGGTACTTAATTTATCGACCCCGAAAGGATGAAAGGTAAAGTCGACCTCGGCGGAATTTGAACTCAGAACGTAGCGACAGACGAAATACCTATTTCTTTACTACCCACAAGGGGCTAAACACAGAGAGGACAAACAAGGATAGAAAAACAGATTAAGTCGATTACATCGACCCCAGTGCGTAACTGGTACTTATTTAATCGACCCCGAAAGGATGAAAGGCAAAGTCGACCTCGGCGGAATTTGAACTCAGAACGTAGCGGCGGGCGACATATCACAAAGCACTTCGCCCGGTATGCTAATGATTCTGCCAGCTCGCCACCCATCACGCGAATTATATGAGTAAGATCGTTAGAACGTAAGGAAAGAATGTTGCACAGTATTCGTTCCGAGTGTAGGATCGTAAACTTTTAAAATTTGTTTTGATTACGATTTAGCATTGTCAGTTTGTATTCTTGTATTTTTGTTATTTTCCTTTTCTGCAGTGAAATCAGTTTGTAAAACCGACTCAATTTTCTCTTATATATTTAGACTTCTGTTCTTGTCATACTTCCATATTACACAAAAGAGTTTATTTTTATTTCCTTCTAATTTCTATGTACAAGTGTTGTTATCACGTCATAGTTTTCTATTTTTGTAGTAGTTTTCTATACACCTATGTAGATATATTCTCATAAGTTTTATACAAGATAGCTTCTGGACGCTGATAATAGTTTTCATGTTTTTTCTGTCTAACGTTACTCACTTCATTTTAGTATATTAAATGCGCAGCTTAAAATCGTAATGATTAATAAGCCTATAACTATGATGAGATATCTAGCAACGGGTTCTGCTTTTAATATTGATTTCAAATTTTGGTTCAAGACCAGTTGTAGATAATATGAACTCCAATGCTCAACTAGTACTTATCTATCGACTCCGAAAGAATGAAAGACAAAGTCGACCGTAAGGGAATTTGAACTCAGAACGTAAAGGCAGACGAAATAACTATTTCTTTACTACCCATAAGGGGATAAACACAGAGAGAACAAAGAAGGACAGACAAACGGATTAAGTCGATTATATCGACCCAAGTGCGTAACTGGTACTTAATTTATCGACCCCGAAAGGATGAAAGGCAAAGTCGACCTCGGCAGAATTTGAACTCACAACGTAACGGCAGACGAAATACCTATTTCTTTATTACCCACAAGGGGCTAAACACAGAGGGAAAAACAAGGACATACATAGGTATTAAGTCGATTATATCGACCCAAGTGCGTAACTGGTACTTAATTTATCGACCCCGAAATGATTAAAGGCAAAGTCGACCTCGGCAAAATTTGAACTCACAACGTAACGGCAGACGAAATACCTATTTCTTTACTACCCACAAGGGGCTAAACACAGGGGGGACAAACAAGGACAGACAAACGGATTAAGTCGATTACATCGACCCCAGTGCGTAACTGGTACTTAATTTATCGACCCCGAAAGGATCATAGGCGAAGTCGACCTCGGCAGAATTTGAACTCAGAACGTAACGGCAGACGAAATACCGCTATGCATTTCGCCCGGCGTGCTAACGATTCTGCCAGCTCGCAGCCTTGGCCCTGTTTTTAGTGTTAGTCTCACTTCAAGGCGGCAATCTGGTAGAATCGTTAGCACGCCGGGAAAGAATGCTTAGCGGCATTTGGTCTGTCTTTACCTAATGAGTTCAAATTCCGCCGAGTTTAGCTTTGACTTTCATTCTTTCGAGATCGATAAAATAACTACCAGTGTAGTCCAGTTATCCCCTCCCCGAACTCCCTGTCCTTGCGCCAGCATTTGATATTAATATTTGTCGAATTTATGAATAGCATTTCTTTTTATAGAATTTTCCCCTCCGCTTCTGCATTTTCTCTGAAAGGAATTCCATCGAGTTTTTAAGAATCTGTACGAATGCATCTGATGTAATTCTCAGATTTCAAAATTGAATTTGCAAATTAGGGAAATTCCTTACACATTCTATAATATTTCGGCAGGATTTAATAACGAATTTTATTTCGCTTTCCAACATGGTAATGCCCATATTATAGAGGCGATAATTTCCTGTATGCCAGTGGCTTCATCGAGCATTAGGAATTTCATTTTGGACATATTTTTATTATAGTATTCTTTCCAGAGTTGGTGAAACCAAACGCAAATGAAATACAGGTGGCAGTTTAATCGACTGACCCTTCTCCCGGAATCCTGGCCTTCTGGTAATATTAATTATGATAAATGTTATTAGAGTGTCGGGCTCACAATTATAAGGGAGTGAGTTCGATTCCAGGACCGGGCTGTGAGTTGTGTTCTTGAACAAGACACTTTATTCCACGTTACTCCAGTTTAGTCAGCTGTTGAAAGGGGTTGCGACGTCACTGGTACGTTAGCTGTATCGGCCTTTACCTTTCTCTTGGATAACATCGGTAGCCTGGGGGGGTAGCACGGGTACTGCTGATTTTCCATAAAGCAACCTAGCCAGGAGTTGTGCCTTGGAGGGAACATTCTAAGGTAAAATCCCATGGTCATTCATGTCCGAAGAGAGTCTTTAACCGTTACTACTTTATGCGGAGAGCTGGTAGAATGGTTAGCGTGCCAGGAAAAACTGTTTAACGGCATTTCGTCTGTCTTTACGTTATGAGTTCAAATTCATTTCGAGGTCAGTTTAATATGTTGGCGCAGGAGTGGCTGTGTGGTAAGTAACTTGCTTACAAACCACATCGTTCCGGATTCAGTCCCACTGCGTGGCACCTTGGGCAAGTGTCTTTTGCTATAGCCTCGGGCCGACCAAAGCCTTGTGAGTGGATTTGGTAGACGGAAACTGAAAAAAGCCTGTCGTATATATTTATGTATATATATGTGTGTGTGTGTGTGTGTCTGTGTGTGTTTGCGTGTCTGTGTTTGTCCCCCAGCATCGCTTGAAACCGATGTTGGTGTGTTTACGTCCCCGTAACTTAGCGGTTCAGCAAAATAGACAGATAGAATAAGTACTGGGCTTACAAAGAATAAGTCCTGGGGTCGATTTGCTCGACTAAAGGCGTTGCTCCAGCATGGCCGCAGTCAAATGACTGAAACATGCGAAAGAGAAAGACACTATCAGCTGAGCACCTGGGGTCCATGTCATTGACACCCAGACCCCCACGTCCTTCACAAGAGAATAAGTACCCGGGTAGATTCACTCGACTAAAACAAATTGTTGAACTGCTGCAGTGAAATGATTGAAACGGGTAAAAGAAATGATAAAACATATTTTATCAACCAACAAAAGAGAAACCCTTAATCATCTCCATCGTGTTCCTCTGCTTGTCTACTCTATTATCTATTATAGATTTCAATAACTGAATACTTAAGGCGATGAGCTGCAGAACCGTAAGCACGTCGGATATAATGCTTAGCGACATTTCGTTCGTCTTCACCAACTGAGGTAAAATATCCGCCATTTTATCTTTGGTGTGGGGTCGATGTTATCGATTTGAATCTCGTCCCAAATTTGCTGGTCTTGTGCCGAAATTTGAAATTAATAATTAATGTGCTTGAAACAACACGATGGCAGAATTGTTAGAATGCCGGTTAAAATGCTTAGCGACATTTCGTTCGTCTTCACCAACTGAAGCAAAATTCCGCCACTTATCCTTTTGTGAGGGGTCGATGTTATCGACTTAAATCTCATCCCAAATCTGCTGGTCTTGTGCCGAAATTTGAAATTAATAATTAATGTGCTTGAAACAACACGTTGGCAGAATCGTTAGCATGCCGGTTAAAATGCTTAGCGACATTTCGTTCGTCTTCACCAACTGAAGTAAAATTCCGCAATTTATCCTTTTGTGAGGGGTCGATGTTGTCGACTTAAATCTCATCCCAAATCTGCTGGTCTTGTGCCGAAATTTGAAATTAATAACTAATGTGCTTGAAACAGCACGTTGGCAGAATTGTTAGCATGCCGGTTAAAATGCTTAGCGACATTTCGTTCGTCTGTACGTTCTGGGAACCAGTTGAGCAACGGGGTCGATTTAATCGACTTAGTCCTCTACCCGCAACCGCCTCCAACCTGCTGGCATCTGGCCAAAATTTGTAGACAATAATTAAACTATTTATCTCCATAGAAAATATGCTGTTCGCTTTCCACTGATTACGAAGTTTCCGATGAACAAGACAAAAAGAAATTCAATTATCGACTTCATTAGTAGCTTCTTCATTTACACACAAACACACATACACACGTGCACACACACACACACTCACGCACACACTCACTCACAAACACACACACACATATCTATGTATGTATGTATGTATGTATTTTTTTATTGTGTTATTCTTTTACTTGTTTCAGTCATTTGACTGCGGCCATGCTGGAGCACTGCTTTTAGTCGAGCAAATCGAGCCAAGGACTTATTCTTTGTAAAACCTAGTACTTATTTTATCGGTCACTTATGCCGAAACGCTAAGTTACGGGGACGTAAACACACCAGCAGAAGGTCGTGGGGAGGACAAACACAGAGACACACACACACAACACATATATATATATATATATACGACGGGGATGTTTCAGTTTCCGTCTACCAAACCGACTAACGAGGCTTCAGTCGGCCCGAGGCTATAGTAGAAGACACTTGCCCAAGGTGCCCCGCAGTGGGACTGAACCCGGAAGCATGCGGTTGGTGAGCAAGCTACTTACCACACGGCCATATATATATATATATATATATATATATATATATATATATATATATATATATATATATAATATATGTACTTGCAATAGCAAGTGACTTGATCTGAGATCGTGTGCGGGAACGAAAACAATTGCAGCGTGGAAGGTGTTTATAAGCCATTTAAGAACTCACAAAAACCGTTAGGTTCAGTTTAACATTTGAATTTGATTTGTCAAAACATTTTCGTCGCTTTGAGACCGCGACCTGTTCACTGAAGAAACTTCATACAGTAGAAACTCGCAATACGAGTGCACCATTGTACGAGTAATTGGCAGTACAAGCCGAGATTCATACGAATTTTTGTTTTGAAGTACAAACGGAAATCCGCAGTACGAGCAGACAAATAGTCCCATGTTTAAAATAATTTAGTTAATAAATAAATAGGCGCAGGAGTGGCTGTGTGGTAAGTAGCTTGTTTACCAACCACATGGTTCCGGGTTCAGTCCTACTGCGTGGCACCTTGGGCAAGTGTCTTCTACTATAGCCTCGGCCGACCAAAGCCTTGTGAGTGGATTTGGTAGACGGAAACTGGAAGAAACCGTCGTATATATGTATGTATATATATATATATATCTATATATATATATATATATAATATATATATATATATATAATATATATATATATATATATATATATATATATATATATATATATATATATATATATATATATATATCCGTGTGGTAAGTAGCTTGTTTACCAACCACATAGTTCCGTGTTCAGTCCCACTGCGTGGCACCTTGGGCAAGTGTCTTCTATTATAGCCTCGGGCCGACCAAAGCCTTGTGAGAGGATTTGGTAGACGGAAACTGAAAGAAGCCCGTCGTATATATGTATGTATATATATATATGTATGTGTGTGTTTGTGTGTCTGTGTTTGTCTCCCCAACATCACTTGACAACCGATGCTGGTGTGTTTATGTCCCCGTTACCTAGCGGTTCGGCAAAAAGAGACCGATAGGATAAGTACTGGGCTTGCAAAAAGAATAAGTCCCGGGGTCGATTTGCTCGATTAAAAGGCGGTGCTCCAGCATGGCCGCAGTCAAATGACTGAAACAAGTAAAAGAGTAAAGAGTAAGATCAGTTTACACGTTTCTTTTGCATTCTCCCTTTTATAATTGTCGTTTTACTTGTAACTGCACCTTTTGTGTTTTAAAACTCATAAACTTATTTTTGAGTGGTCTTTGGCGGCTGGAACGGATTAACTGTATTTTAGTTAATTTCAATGGGGAAAACCGATTTGTAATACCAGTAAATCGTAAGACGAGGTCTTAAATTTGTACTGCGAAGTATCACTGTTTAGTCAATACGTATGTACATATGCGTGCATGTATGTTTGTGTGTACATGTGAGTGTGTCTGTGTATGTATACAATACATATGATATATATATATATATATATATAATATATATATATATATATATATATATATATATATAGATATATATTAATTTTCAACAATTGAGGGAAAATTAATTAATTAATCAATTTCACCAAGTATTCAGTATGCAAAGGGACCATTTAAGGCGAATTCAAATTAATTACATTAATACACGGGCTTAGTAAAATAAATTACTTTGCCGCATACTGAACTCATTGAAATAAGCATAGCGCTAAAAAAACTTTTTTAAAACTATTTCTAATACTTAAAGAAAACCTCTCTCATTAGTGTTTGCTCATTCAACTCACGCAAATATGGGGGTAGAGACATTAAAAAATCAAGTGCAAAGGTTATTTGAGAACGTACGTTTCAAGATTAGTCAACACGACATTTCTATCATCAGCTCAGAACTCCCTGGTTGGACCTGAAAACACTGAAAGTGGGAGCATACCCTTTCGGCTTCCTCTCGCTTCTGAAGATCTGCTCGTAACTAACATGCCAACAAACCCAAAAATGCAAGCGAAGAATTTCTGCTCTCCCCTTTCCACCAGCGTGGGTTAAAATCAGTAAACACTATGCTTTTTTCGGTAAGTCCGCGGCATTATATAGAGAGAGATGAATTATAATTTCAACAATTGAGGGTAAAATTAATTAATTAATCAATTTCACCAAGTATTCAGTATGCAAAGGGACCATTTAAGGCGAATTCAAATTATTACATTATATAAAAGGGCTTAGTAAAATAAATTACTTTGCCGCATACTGAACTCATTAGAAATAGCAGCTAAAAAAAACTTTTTTAAAACTATTTCTAATACTTAAAGAAAACCTCTCTCATATAGTGTTTACTCAATTCAACTCACGCAAATATGGGGGTAGAGACATTTATATATATATATCGTATATATATATCGTATAATATAGAGTCCTTGGGCTGAGGCGACGAGCTGGCCGAAACGTTCGCGCGCCTTGCGAAATGCTTAGAGGTATTTCGTCCGCCGTTACGTTCTGAGTTCAAATTCCGCCGAGGTCGACTTTGCCTTTCATCCTTTCGGGGTCGATTAAATAAGTACCAGTTACGCACTGGGGTCGATATAATCGACTCAATCCCTTTGTCTGTCCTTGTTTGTCCCCTCTGTGTTTAGCCCCTTGTGGGTAGTAAAGAAACAGGTATTTCGTCTGCCGCTACGTTCTGAGTTCAAATTCTGCCGAGGTCGACTTTGCCTTTCATCCTTTCGTGGTGGATTAAATAAGTACCAGTTACGCACTGAGGTCGATATAATCGACTTAATCCGTTTGTCTGTCCTTGTTTGTCCCCTCTGTGTTTAGCCCCTTGTGGGTAGTAAAGAAATAGGTATTTCGTCTGCCGCTACGTTCTGAGTTCAAATTCCGCCGAGGTCGACTTTGCCTTTCATCCTTTCGGAGTCGATTAAATAAGTACCAGTTACACACTGGGTTCGATGTAATCGACTTTATCCGTTTGTCTGTCCTTGTTTGTCCCCTCTGTGTATAGCCCCTTTTGAGTAGTAAAGAAATAGTTATTTCGTCTGTCTTTACGTTCTGAGTTCAAATTCCGCCGAGGTCGACTTTGCCTTTCATCCTTTCGTGGTGGATTAAATAAGTACCAGTTACGCACTGAGGTCGATATAATCGACTCAATCCGTTTGTCTGTCCTTGTTTGTCCCCTCTGTGTTTAGCCCCTTGTGGGTAGTAAAGAAATAAGTATTTCGTCTGCCGCTACGTTCTGAGTTCAAATTCCGCCGAGGTCGACTTTGGCTTTCATCCTTTCGGGGCCGATAAATTAAGGACCAGGTGCGTAGTGTTTTCTGCGAATAATATTTATCGACCATAGAGAAGAGAGAGCTTTAGTGTATTAGTGTGTGCGTGTGTGTACGTTTTCAAATAATCAATCGTTCAATTATTGATTAACCGAGCGAGCACTGTTATAACACCAAGACTAGTTCATACCAGACGACTGGCATCAAATATTGAGAGAAAAAATGTATTGTGTTCACACCTTTCACTGCGGTGTGCTGTTTAACACCTTTGGCAATTCAAACAATAACATTTTAGTTTCTTTGAAATTAACTCAGGTGCTAGTTCTAATTAAGATTCTTGTTAGATGATTTGGTAACCAAGCACTGTCCTCATATCCTTTAGCTTCCATGGCCTTTTATCTATAAACTAGTTGATACGACCCAGGGTTGTTACTAGTTGGGAAAGGATTTATCTTTCCTCTTTTATTTGTTTCAGTCATTGGACTGTGGCCACGCTGGGGCACCAAACTGTACAGTTTTAGTCGAATAAATCAATAATAGTAACATGTATGTGTACGCGTGTGTGTAAGTGTATGTGCGTGTGTGTGTATTTTTTGACATTCTGGTACTTATATTATTCTCGTTTGATAAACCGCTAAGTTGCTGGAACGTAAGCAAACCACTACCAATTATCAAGTGGTGGACCCGAGGCTGTAGTAGAAGACACTTGCCCAAGATGCCACACAGTGGGACTGAACCCAGAACCATGTCATTGGTAAGCAAGCTACTTACCACTCAGCCACTCCGCGAATAACACAAAATGCGAAGTTGACTTTAGCGGGATACGAACTCGGAAGGTTGGGATCCAGAAGAAATACTGCAAAAACACGTAGTTCGCACCGTAGCGTGTCTGCCCATCCACTGCCGTAGAGTAGGGAAAGTAATAAAAAAGTTATGCATAAATTTCAAAGGGAAACATTACTTTCCACGATCCTTATTGAATAACTATAGCTTTTAAACGGCTTCCGTGTAGTGGTTTCACTTAAAAACATTCAGCAGTTAATGGTATTTCATTTAAAGCATAAATCTATAAGAACAAGCTTTCAACATTAATAGTATATGACACTAAATGGACTCAGGTAGCTATTAATTTCTCGTGCCATAAATAAAGGCTTGTAAAAGCTTGAATAATCCTTTATGACGTCTTATTGTGCTATTTTCAACGTCAATAGTTTGTTACTTATTGATATATCTCCTGCCATGGCGTGTAGTCTCTGTTGAACAGATATTTAGTAGTAATTTGATACTAGATAGCATCAAACCTTTGACAGCAGCCATTGTAATCGGGGTGCTGCGGATGATGTACCATCCGTTTACTGTTTTCTTTTTTCTCTTTTTATCTCCTTTTCATCTGTAGAGATATATAGTTGTGAATAAAGTCAGGTCTCTGTGAATTATTTATGAAGTAGCGGTAGAGATAGCTTTAAGGATTGTATCTTGTTTCTTTCCGACAGCAATCGAGCTATGGTTCGGTATTGTTTGTATTCTTTACATCTTTTTTACATGCGAAGTTCACTGAATTACTTGGAATATTTACATTAAATAGTTACAAGTGTATTAGAAATGTATTACATTATTCCGCGCCGGCCATTGTTGAGTATTATTAATGGATGGGATGGCAGACTATTAATGATATATTTAATATAGAAAATACTTGCATAACAACTACGTGAATTGGGTGCATTCTGCGTTAGAGATCTTTGGTAGATTTCCAGTTCGATCATTACGTGTTTTCTTTAAGATAATTCATATATTGTAAAGATTGCAGTAACAGATTTCATATGATTTATTAGCATTGCAAATTTAGTTTTAATTAAAACGATCAATAAAACAGTGAGCTTAGTATCGTTAGCACACTGGGCAAGATGTTTGCGATAAGCCTTTATATTCTGAGTTCAAATGTCACCGAAGTCGATTTTGCCTTTTATTATTTTGTGAACAATAACAAAGTAACCATGTGAGCACTTGAGTTGAGGTAATCGGTTTACATCTATCAAATTTGAAGACCATATGATAAAATTGAAAGCATTGTTATTATTCTTATTATTATTATTAATATTATTATTATTATTATTATTAATATTATTATTATTATTATTATTATTATTATTATTATTATTATTATTATTACATTATTATTATTATTATTATTATTATTATTATTATTATTATTATTATTATTATCATCATTATTATTATTATTGTTATTATTATTATTATTATTATTATCATCATTATTATTATTATTATTATTATTATTATTATTATTATATTATTATCATTATATTATTATTATTATTCTCTTATTCTTTTTACTCTTTTACTTGCTTCAGTCATTTGACTGCGGCCATACTGGAGCACCGCCTCTAGTCGAGCAACTCGACCCGGGCCTTATTTTTTAAGCCCAGTACTTATTCTATCGGTCTCTTGTGCCGAACCGCTAAATGACGGGGACGTAACACACCAGCATCGGTTGTCAAGCAATGCTAGGGGGACAAACACAGACACACAAACATATACACACACACTTATATATATATATACATATATACGACAGGCTTCTTTCAGTTTTCGTCTACCACCAAATCCACTCACAGGCATTGGTCGGCCCGGGCTATAGCAGAAGACACTTGCCCAAGATGCCACGCAGTGGGACTGAACCCGGAACCATGTGTTGGTTAGCAAGCTACTTACCACAACAGCAACTCCTGTGCCTATTATTATTATTATTATTGAGTGAGAGAGCAGTTCATGCCATCAAAGTGACACTGGGGTAAAATATACGAAGCCCAATATACCCATCATGACTACCCGTCTGATAAAGGTACACCAGGCACATGCATCACAACCATATGTGCGCAACATGGTGATCTCATATCAAGATAAACAGCACATGACCTTGCAGGTGGGACCCAGTAAGAATTTTCTTCAGGTTGAGTAGCCCATCCTGCTCAAAAGGTCCCTGAATAAGGGTTGTTTAAGGATGTTGAACGAACCACCCATGTTTCCAGAGGTGAATTATTCAAATCCCAAAGAATCCCTCTCAACATATGGCTATGATGCTCCCCCACTACTTCTGCTCATGATCAGAGATGCACATATCGTCAGCCACTAAGGGACATGCTCAACTGGTTAAGGCCAAACAACTGACAAGCAAATCTGTGGTATTGAGCAGAATATTTGCTGTAGCCCATCTTTTATACCATTAGCCCATCTTTTATACCAGTAGCCCATCTTTTATACCAGTAGCCCATCTTTTATACCATTATCATTATTATTATTATATTATTATTATTATTATTATTATTATTATTATTATTATTATTATTATATGTTTGACTTTTCCTTTATATTTGCACAAGCTGGCTCCAAGTCTCACCCAGAGACCTCAAGAGACAACAAGCTGGAAGTTCGTGTTGCTGTTATGCCTAGGGTGCCATATATTTGGTTTAGTACTTAGTGTTGTACTAGTGAATGCCTAAAAAAAACATACGAAAATTATGTTTGTTTTAAAGTGCTCACATGGTTACTATGTTAATATTATTATTATTATAAATATTATTATTATTATTATTGTTATTGTTATTGTTGTTGTTGTTGATGATGTTTTTGTTGTTGATGATGATGTTGTTTGTTGTTGTTGTTGTTGTTGTTGTTGTTGTTATTATTATTTGTATTATTATTATTATTATTAAGTCAGAAACCTGGCAGAATCGATACTACGGCGGGAAAAATGCTTAGCGCTATTTTGCCCGTCGCTACATTCTGAGTTCAAATTCCGTCGACTTTGCCTTTTATCTCTTTGGAGTCGATAAATTATGTACCAGTTGCGCACTGGGATCGATGTAATCGATTGGTCCTCCGCCCCCACCACCAAAT
Source organism: Octopus sinensis (assembly GCF_006345805.1). Lineage (NCBI taxonomy): Eukaryota > Metazoa > Mollusca > Cephalopoda > Octopoda > Octopodidae > Octopus > Octopus sinensis. Next base: position 25,752 of record NW_021832933.1, read on the forward strand.
TTTAGGCTTTGTGCCTTTAGTAGAAAGAATTATTATTATTATTATTATTATATTATTATTATTATTATTATTATTATTATTATTATTATTATATAAGGCGGTGAGCTGGCAGAATAGTTAGCATGTTGGGCAAAAGGCTGAGCGGAATTTCCCCCGTCTTTACGTTCTGAGTTCAAACTCCGCCGATTTCGACTTTGCCATTCATCCCTTCGAAGTCGATAACTTAATTGCCAGTTGAGCACTGGTGTTGATTTCCTCGACCTATCGCCACCCCTAAAATCGCTGGCATTGTGCCAAAACTTGAAGCCATTATTATTTTCATAACTATTAAATCAACAAGCTGGCAGAATCGCAACCACGCCGGACATAGTGCTTAACGGTATGTCGTCCGGCTTTATATTTTAAGTTCAAATTTCGCCGAGGATGATTTTGTCTTTCATCGCTTGGAGGGTGGGATCACGAAATTAAGTAACAGTTAAATACTAGGGTCGTAAGGGTCCGACGGTCCCTATCTGAAAGTTTGGGTTTTCTTACTGAGTTTTGCTTCGACGAGAAGGTTTTTCCCTCTCTCTCAAAAGGTGTCATTACTTTCGAGACAGTACTTCTCTATACACCAAACATTTCGGCTGTTTTCGTTACGCTAGCGCCTGCCATACGAGCACCAACAATTTGGTGTCTTTGAAAGTCCAGTAGATCTGTCATTTTAATGAATCTTAATTACCTTTTTATGATGGTATCTGAAAAGGGACAGCAAATATAAGACGGCAAATGACCAGTTCATTAGATAGTGATTTATTGTCGCATTATATTTGTTCCAGGATTCGGTGTTCTCTGTTAAAATTCCACCAAGGTCAGTTTCGCTTCTATTTTTCGTGATTGATTAAAAAATCCCAAATCCAACCGTTGATGGTGACATGATTCGCGACATTTCTTTCCCTTTCAGAGCAACGCTTTGCCGGCAATGGTCCCGAGCTATGAAGAAGGATCCAGGTCAGCAGTCTTTGCTCTGGATAAAAATAGGGGAAAAAAATTCGTATGTGTAGGTACCGAATAACCTTCCACAATGATATTAGTAGTTTTTTGTGGACGGTATAAAGGATGTGAAGGCGGTGAGCTGACAGAATCGTTTGCGCGCCGGGCGAAATGTTTAGCATATTTCGTCTGCCGCTACGTTCTGAATTCAAATTCCGCCGAGGTCGACTTTGCCTTTCATCCTTTCGGGGTCGATAAATTAAGTACCAGTTACACACTGGGGTCGATGTAATCGACTTAATCCGTTTGTCTGTCCTTGTTTGTTCCCGCTTTGTTTAGCCCCTTGTGGGTAGTAAAGAAATAGGTATTTCGTCTGCCGCTACGTTCTGAATTTAAAATTCCGCCGAGGTCGACTTTGCCTTTCATCCTTTCGGGGTCGATAAATTAAGTACCAGTTACGCACTGGGGTCGATGTAATCGACTTAATCCGTTTGTCTGTCCTTGTTTGTCCTCTCTGTGTTTAGCCCCTTGTGGGTAGTAAAGAAATAGGTATAAATGATGTAGCACTGTATACACTGATTATAAGAGACAGTAATACCAAATTTTCTTGCCAACTGGTCATAATTTACTACATCCAAAGTTTCACTCGATTCTTCCATTTTCCGTCTTTAAAAATTGCGAAAATGATTGATTTTAAAACAGTTAAAAGACTAGAAATATATGGAGGGTGTTTAATCGATTGCATTAACCAAATGATCGTATTTTTACGTTTAGTACCTGTATTTTTTCGATCACGATTGGCAGGTTTAGAAATCAGAAAATAAAGAACCGTAATGAGTATTCTCTAAGTTAGTTTCATCTGAGGCTTTTATAATTCGGCCAAACCACTTAGATATTTATTGGTTTCAAGTTTAGGGACAAAGCCAGCAATTGCGGGCGGGGGGTGGATTATGTCGATTACATCAATCACAGTACTCAACATGAAGTTATTTTATCGACGACAACATGATGAACGGCAAAGTCGACATCGGCTGAATTTGAAATCAGAACGTAAATACGCTAAGCAATTTGGCAACATGTCCGCGATTCTACAAACTCGCTACTTTCACTTTCAGGAACATTATCGTTTCAAATTTTAGAACAATATTTATTCCAAGTTTAAAATTTCTCTTTTTCATAAACCAGTAATTCTGAGGGAGCGGGTAAGTGTATTACATGGACACCACTGCTCAATTCGTATTTATTTCAGGGATTCCGAAAGGATGAAAAGCAAAGCCGACTTGATCGTAATTGGAACTCACAAGGTATATAGCCGGACGAAATGCCGCAAAATATGTCGTCCGGCGTACTAACGATTGTGCCACCTCCATACCTTCGCCACAAATAAAATCATGAAAAGGAGAGAAAATTGGAAACGTGATGCACATTTTTGTAGATGATAACACACGGCCGAGATGACCTACCAGGTACGTCAGCGAGGGGGAAAGGTTGAAAGCAGAAAATAACATGCTAATAACTATGGAAGTATAATTGATAATAACCAAATGTCAGTGTATACTAGGTCACATGACCTGAACGTAAAGGATTCGGCAAGCAGGAAATTGTGAACGTGAATCATTAACGTAGGGGGAAGAAATCGATCAATTGAATAATAATGATAATAATAATCGACCAATTGAATAACATCAACAACAACTATAATAATGATGATAATAATAATAATAATAATGATAATAAAAATAATAATAATAATAATATAATAATGATAATATAATGATAATAAAAATAATAATAAAAAATAATGATATAAACATATTAATAATAATAATAATAATGATAATAAAAATAATAATAATATAATGATAAAAAAAAATAGTAATGATAATAATAAACTAATGATAATAAAAATAATAATAATAAAAATAATAGTAATGATAAGTAATAAATAATAAAAAATAATTAATAATGATAATAAAATAATGATAATAATAATAATATATAAATAATGATAATGAATGATAATAATAATATAATAATAATAATAATATAATAATAATAAAAATAATAAAAATGAAATATAAAAATAATAATAATAATAACAATAATAATAATGATAATGATAACAGAAGTAATAAAAAGAAGGAGGAGGAGTAGGAGGAGTATGGGTTTTTCATAGTTAACATTGTAAATTTAATGACAAAAAGTTAATCTTTTCATTCGGTTCGGGTCATTGAATCATTTAAACTAAATATTGTATGCGATGTATTTGCATACATACATACATCTGTATGTATATATATATGTGTGTATATGTGTATTTATATATGTACATATTCGTACGTATGGTTATATTAAATCCTATACAAATACACACATAAATATACACACACACATATATATATATATATATATATGTATGAAAAAACAAGTCGAGATAGAAAATGCTAAAATATATATGTTTATATATGTTTATATATATATGTGTGTATTTGTATAGGATTTAATATAACCATACGTACGAATATGTACATATATAAATACACATATACACATATGCACACACACACACATTCATATACACACATATATACACACATCCACATACATAGATACAGACAGATAGATATATAGATAAATAGATAGATAGATAGATAGATAGATAGATAGATAGATAGATAGATAGATAGATAGATAGATAGATAGATAGATAGATAGATAGATAGATAGATAGATAGATAACCTGATCGATACATATATATTATATATAAATAAACATGCATGCATGTGTATGCATTCACCGGCTTTTTTTTCTTCTCATAACGAGAGTTCTGCAGGCAATAATTCTTCGGAATGTCATTATAGGGTGGGTCATTTATAGGTCAACATGGAACATTGAATGGTAATTGAAAACCTGATATATTGAAGGAACGCGA
>NW_021832934.1:0-17500 GCF_006345805.1 Octopus sinensis
CTGTGAACATCAATCGCGGTGTATTCCAAGATGATGGCTTTTATACAAAAAAAATTAGGAGCAGCTGGAATGTTTTCAACATCTTGTTCGTATTTTTTCAAAGGATTTGAAGAAGTTTCCTATGTTTATAATGAAACGAGGAAGATTTGAAGGATCGGGCAAAGAATGAAATTAGTTGAGAAAGGACCAGTATTTCGGTATAGAGAAGGTAGATGAAATAAAACATGACTTTCTGAGGCAAACTGCAAGTAGAGATTATGGAAGAGTGTGGAAAATGTTACAGGCAAGACTGAATTTGAATCAAGATCAATGATCAGACATGGAGCTGATATTGTGGGTTGGGAAAGAGGCAAGATACAGAAACTTAACTGTAAAACTAGAAAACTGTTGACCCCGTACAGAACCCACCAACGGGTGGAAGAGGCTTGATTAGGGGGGGGATTGTGTGCAAATGGAATGAAATAGCAAAGAAAAAGTTACTAAAGATAGTGAATAAAGGACATGCGATTAGGACTTGAAAAATGGGAAAAAGACAAAAATGAAATTAAAAAAGAAAATGTTGAAGAGATTGAAGAGAAATCGTTACATGGTCGGTTTTGGTTAACCACTGAGGACGTGAAACAAGAGAAACTGTGCTTGGATGAAAAGGAGACTTCTGGAAAGGAAATGATAGCTTTTTAACAGCAGGTCAAGATCAAGCACTACGAATCGGCAACTTGAGATAATGTGTATTGAGAAAAGGTGTCAACAGACGTAGAGTGTGCGGAATTGTGGATGAAACAATGGCACCCGTTGTTGCAGTATGTCCTAAGTTAACCCAGAAAGAATGTAAGAAGTGGAGAAATGATTAAGTTGTAAAAGTTTTACGAAGGAAGCTTTGCCAAAGGAAGCCTTGCTACAATCCTCAGGTAGGAAGGGCACTTTAGTCAGAAACATGCAAGATTTGGTGAGGTTTTCCTATTCAAATGGATAAGAAGATAGGCCACAACAAGCCAGATATTACAGTAATAGCTATGGAAAATCGAATTGGCCTTGTAATTGATCTGTAATGTCCATTTAATTCTAGGATTCTGAAGAAAGTAGATGAAAAGTGGAAAAAATACAACGCCTTACAATCTGAGATTACGAGGATTTGGAGTATGAAATCTGGAAAGATTTTACCTGTGGTAATCGGTGCATTAGAAACGCTAAGTAATGAAATAGACAAATGGATAAAGGAAACTGGAATGGAATGTACGGAAAGGTTTCTACAGATGGTTTGCCTGATAAGAACAGGAAAAATCATCAGAAGGATTTCGAGCACTTGATGACTTATTTAAATCATGTGGACATAATAATGCCGATGTTGACAAAGCCCTTACCTATCAATAGTTAGTGTCTTCTGGCTTAACATCAGATACAAAAGGGTTTATCACAGCAGCCCAAGATCAATGCCTACCTACAAGGAATTACCAGGCCAACATATTAAAGAACGGCAGCTGCCCAACATGTGTATGTCAGCAACAAAATGAAGCCATTGATCATGTTGACTCCATGTGCAGTCTTCTTGCGCCTACAGAGTATCTCAACAGGCATGATAGAGCAGCACAATATATTCAATGGGTAATTTGCAAAAACCTGGACTTGGCCCATGATAAAAGCTGGTGGGAACACAAACCACCTTCAGTGCTTGAAAATGATCACATCTCACTCCTCTGGAATTTCACCGTTCAAACTAACAGAAAGATAGATGCGAATAGGCCAGACAAAAATCATGCCTTCTCATTGATATGACAGTCCCAATCGACTTAAATGTATCTTTCAAGACCTACCAAAAACTGAGCAAGATCTTGAAATAGAAATTGGCAAAATGTGGAACCTCGAGACTAAAACAATACCTGTTGTCATAGGTGCCTGAGAAATGATAGCAAAATGGGTTGATTCTTACATACCTCAGATACCAGGAAACCCCAAAATGGCAGAAATTCAAAAGATAGTGCTCATGGGAACTGCCCATATCCTACGTAAAATACAGTCTATGTAATCTAAAATTTTAAAACAAACTTATAATTTTCTTATGTTTTCTTAAACATTCTCTAGAACAATAATATGTGCAAAACCAAATATATGACACCCTAGGCATAACATCAACATGAACTTCCAACTTGTCTCTTGAGGTCTCTGGGTGAGACTTGGAGCCAACTTGTACAAATACAAAGCAGTGTAGCACAGAACGTAACAAGGCCGGCCCTTTGAAATACCGGTACAACTCATTTCTGCCAGCTGAGTGGAGTGGAGCAAAGAGAAATAAAGTGTCTTGCTCAAGGACAGAACGCGTCGCCGAGAACTGAACTCAATACCTTAGGACCGTGAGCCAAACATCCTAACCACTAAGCCACGCGCCTTCACACACACGCACATACACACTCATATATATATGAATTATTGTAGTAGTAGTAGTAGTAGTAGTAGTAGTAGTAGTAGTAGTAGTAGTAGCAGCAGCAGCAGCAGCAGCAGCAGCAGCAGCAGCAGTAGTTATAGTAGTAGTAGTAGTAGTAGTAGTAGTAGTTGTCTGCTGAAGATACAGTGTGACTTCAGGGCGGAAAGATTCCTGCGTTGGCACATCTCGAATATCTCGGCCCTTGTGTCCTGTGCCGCCTTATTATTATTGATGTGTATGTTGTGTGTGTGTGTGTGTGTGTGTGTATGTGTGTGTGTGTGTGTGTGAGTAATTATATATACAAGGAAGCACATAAATGCAAGACAAGACGGAGAAAAATATACTCAAATACCGAAAGTAGAGCAATATGCATTTATTAAAACCTGAAAGTCTAATCGATGTTACTCAGAGTTTTCTGCTATCGTTTGTCGGACAGTTGTGGTCATAGGAATATATATATATAAAGGACAGCCCTTGATCATGAATGGCCATGGAATTGCACCTAGAAAGTTCCCCTCCGAGGCACACGTTTAGGCAAGGTTGTTTATAGAAGACCAGCAGTCAGCCATGCATGCCGGTTCTCCCCTCTCCACACGACTGATGCTATCCAAAGGAAAGGCAAAGGGGCAAAGGGGCAAAGGGGCAACGCAGCTTGACACAACGTCACAACTCATTTCTACAGCTGAGTGAACTGGAGCAACGAGAAATAAAGTGTCTTGCTCAAGAACACAACACACAGCTCGGTCCGGGAATCAAACTCACTACCTCGTGACTGTGAGTCCGACGCTCTAACCACTGAGCCATGCGTCTTCCATTGATATATTTATATATAAATATAATGAATAACAGACGATGGATATTTGCCAGCTGACAATTATCCATCGTCTGTTATTATTCATTTGGTTAAAATACTCAAAGGGGATTTACGGTTTGTCGGAGGACACCCTAGAGTATGCCAACAACGTACAATCAACGTAACGCGTTATTTGAACCAACCCCTTTAGGCGCTAAATACCCATAGGGTCGGTTTTCTTTGAGTACATAACCGAAATATCCTATTTGATACTTACCAACTGTAGGCCGGAACCACACGTTTATCAACCCTACCTGGTGCATATCTTTTCAAATACCGGATTCTCTCTGAATTCTTCTTCTTCTTCTTCTTCTTCTCTTCTTCTTCTTCTTATTATTATTATTATTATTATATTATTATTATTATTATTGATTATTGTATTATTTATTGATGAGAGAGCAGTTCATGCCATCAAAGTGACACTGGGGTAAAATATAACGAAGCCCAATATACCCATCATGACTACCCGTCTGATAAGGGCACCTAGGCACATGCATCACAACCATATGTGCGCGACATGGTGATCTCATATCAAGATAAGCTGCACATGACCTTGCAGGTGGGGCCCAGTTAGAATTTTCTTCAGGTTGAGTAGCCCATCCCGCTCAAACGGTCCCTGAATAGGATTTTTTAGGATGTTGAAAAAACCACCCATGTCTCCAGAGGTGAATTATTCAAACCCCAAAGAATCCCTCTCAACACATGGCTATGATGCTCCCCCACTACTTCTGCTCGTGATCAGAGATGCACATATCGTCAGCCACTAAGGGACATGCTCAACTGGTTAGGTCAACAACTGACAAGCAAATCTGTGGTATTGAGCAGAATATTTGCTGTAGCCCATCTTTTATACTATTATTCATTATATATTATTATTATTAATTTATTATTATTTTATTTTTAAATATATTATTATTATTATTATTATTATTATTATTATTATTATTATTATTATTATTATACACAAAATATCGTTCACAGGTGTTATAAACGATTGGGTACGCTAGGTAAGTGGTGTAACAGATTACTGGGGCTCCAAGGTTATATCCGGGACGATAGTTCTGGAGCCATTGCAGATTTCCGATATAGCGGATATACAATTGTCAAAGAGGACAACAAACGTTAAGGGGCAAGACAAACATCTCAAGTCAAATACATTATCATTTTTTTTTCAATACAAATTATTTTTCCAATATTTTTTCCAATAATAATAATGTATATGCTTTGAGATGTTTGACTTGTCTTAACGTTTTTGCCCTCTAAGAATTATATATATATATATATATATACTCTTTTACTCTTTTACTTGTTTCAGTCATTTGACTGCGGCCATACTGGAGCATCGCCTTTAGTCGAGCAAATCGACCCCGGGACTTATTCTTTGTAAGCCCAGTACTTATTCTATGGGTCTCTTTTGCCAAACCGCTAAGTCACGGGGACGTAAACACACCAGCATCGGTTGTCAATCAATGCTAGGGGGACAAACACAGACATACACACACACATACACACACACATATATATATATACGACAGGCTTCTTTCAGTTTCCGTCTACCAAATCCACTCACAAGGCATTGGTCGGCCCGGGGCTATAGCAGAAGACACTTGCCCAAGATGCCACGCAGTGGGACTGAACCCGGAACCATGTGGTTGGTTAGCAAGCTACTTACCACACAGCCACTCCTGCGCCTATATATACGGAAAATAATGTCATTAGCAGATGATTTGGTTCACTTACTGTGTTTCGGTTTCAATATTGTAAAGTATGAGAGTATATCTATAGATTTTAGTTGTCTAAAAGTTTATGCATGTATCCTGTATTGGAATATGGTTTATCATACTTCGGATATTTAGCTTTTTCGTTTGTTTTTGTTTATTTTGTTTTCTTATCGTCCCTCAGTTAAGTTCGATGCATCCAAGTTATTTTAGATGAGGAAACATGTGTGTTATACGCGTTGATGTCGTGGTGTAAATGTGCAACTGATCACATACTTGATAACAATAAAAGGTAGAAAATTTACATCGATACAATCGTCGCTACACGGAGTTTCATCATTCTCCATCTTGTACATGTATATAAGTGTAATATATACACATTGGCTGTGTATGAACGAGTGCGCCAGAACAAATGTAAATGATTATGAATATATGAATATATATATATTTATTGTATGTATATATATGTATGTATATATTATATATATATATATATATATATATACATAATATATACATATAAATGTATACATATATAATAAATATATATATATATTTATTATGTATGTATATATATATATATATATAACATATATATATAATATAAATGTATACATATATAAATAAATATATATATATATTTATTTATTATGTATATATATATATTATATATATATATATATATATATATATATATACATATATATATATACATATAATGTATACATATATAAATAAATATATATATATACATACACACACATTTACACACACATGTATATATATATGCAGGTGTGTACGTGTGTGTGTGGTGTTTGTGCATGCGTGCGTGTTTACTGTATATGCATATACAAATATATTCATCTATATATAAATCTATATATTCGTATATATTTTGATATATTTGCACACATTAGTTTACGTTATAGAATACAGACGTGTGCGTGTGTGTGTGTGTGTGTGTGTGCGTGTGCGTTTATGTATACACTCACTGAAATATATTGTATGTATGTGTATGAGCTTGCTTGTGTCCGTCATATACAAATAAACAACATACACATATATAAATACAAGCATATATACATTCACGCACGGATCTACATGTGTTTGCGTGTGTATACAGGTATATATAAATAAGTACACATACACATGTATATGTACGTATGTATATAAACATAGACACATATACACCTATAAATATAATAAATATATTTACAAATGTGTGTGTGTATACTCACACAAACACATACATAGATACACCTACATATATATGTCTCTCTATGTGTGTATATAAATATATACATACATATATAAATGCCAAAGTCTAGATAAGATGGATACGGAGATATACTTGCGCCGTACACCATATTTCGTTGCTACACCGAATGTATTTCCTAACTGATGTACATTAATTAATTTAGCGTTTAAGCAACAGCTGATGTTATGCTTTCTTTTCATTTAGCGTTCCCGGTTTGGGAAGATCTTTCACTGATAACGTCCCGTCTTCTTCATAACTTGTTAGCTTGTATTTCCACGCAATATTTGCTCCAAGACGCACACATACATACATACATACATACATACATACATACATACATACATACATACATACATAAATGCATGCACACACACACATGGATATTTGTATATAATCATTTATGTATATATCTATATGTGTATACATAAATTTTTTATATACGTAAGTATATGAACATTATTTAAACATACATATTTATGTAAGTATATATATATATATATGTGGATATGCATAAACTTATTTTTGTACATGTATATGTATGTATGTATGTATGTATGTATGTATGTATGTATGTATGTATGTATGTATATGTATATGTTCACTGTGTATAGATATGTAATATAGATGAGTTTGTGTGCAAATGTATATGTGTGTTATAAGTACATCTATATATATATATATTTATATATATATATATATACATATATACATATGTGTGTGTGTGTATGCGTGAATGTGAATGGTTTAGCGATTAGTGTGTTGCACTCACGATTGCGAGATCATGGGTTCGATTTCCATGCCGGGCTTACGTTGTGTTCTTGAGCAAAGAACTTTATTTCACGTTGTTCTGCGATCATTTCGTCATCTGACATGTGGCACACAGTTCACCTGTACAGGTAATGTGAGCTTAGGTGTACACAAACACTTGATCACTAAAAGAAATCAACTATGTGGTTTTTCGTTAAGAAACTGTCCAACCCGCATACGTCGTCTAACGACGCGAGAGTCCACTCCTATGTGTATGCATATATAATATTATATATAGATATATATAATAATATATATATATTATTTATCTATATATATATATAGATATATATATATATATATAAGCAAAACTGTCCGACGAACGGAACCGGAAACTAGAGTAACATTTTTGTTGAATTTTCTGCTGCTTTAAATAAATATATATATATATTTATATATATATATATATATTATATATATATAATATATATATATAGATATATATATATATATATATATATATATGCATATATAATATATTGAATATATATCGGCATATGAATATATATATATATATATCTATTATATATATATTTAAAAATTAAGGGTAGAAATTGATATTAGTCAATTAAAACCAGTGGTCTAGCACATTAAAAAGAATCCGAAGATTAAAATATTTATATATACCATTAGGCTGAACACGAAAAGGTACAGTCAACATGCTAGATATAGACGTCAAATCGCATTCTCCACAAAGATCTTGTTCTCAATAAAATAAAAATAAATTTTATTTTAATTTTTATTTTTATTTTATTTTATTTGAGAACAAATCTTTGTGGAGATGGCGATTTGATCTATATCTAGCATGTGACTGTCCCCCTTTTCGTGTTCAGTCCTTAATTGTATTATATATATATATATATATATATATATACTATACATATATATACATATACATATACATATTATATATATATATATATATATATATTCATATGCATATATATGTGTGTGGGTGTGGGTTTTGTTTTCTTCTTTTTTAAAATGTTAAGATCGACAGAAAAGTACAAAGTGTGTGATTGATGGAAAGTATTGAAACCGTGATACACGAAACTCTGGACCAACGAATCACTGATTGCTTTTCTTCTTTCTTTCCGCCATACATGATCTGACCTTACCTGGTCAAATGTCCTTCTGTGGCAGTTTGGGGCCTCTTCTTACTTCCTGCTTCATCGTCTGACCCTTCTCCAGCGCTGGTCTTTCAATCTCTCAAAACAATCATTTATTTGGTTAAGATTTCCTTAACTGGCGTTCAAATGCTGCAGTTCGACACTACATGTGTGTGTGTGTGTGTGTGTGGTGTGTGTGTGTTTGTGTGTGCCTGCGGCTGTGTGCGTGCGTGCATGCCAACGTGCGTGCGTGTTCATATGTGTGTGTGTGTGTGTGTGTGTGTGTGTGTGTATGCAAATAAAGTGTTTCGTTTCTTGCATAGAATTTATATCGGTTTCAAACATTTGAGCAGAAGGTCAGCAATCTGAGGGGAAAGGTTAAGACGATTATGTTGACCCCAGTGCTCAAATGGCATTTATTTCATCGACCTCGTTGGAATCTGTATTCAGAACGTAAAGACGGACGAAATGCCGCAACGCATTTTGTCCGGCGTGCTAACGATTTAGACAACGCGCTACCTTGCATATATTTTATATCAAAGACATTTCTACGTGTGAGTTTAATACATTTTAACTAAGACTCTTCCGTAATTGTAATTTGTCCTTTGCGTTTATATCAAAACAATTAATGAGCGAATGTAAATCCGTTAACGCTTTGAGACTCGTTCCAGTTCCATTTTTAACACGTGATGCTAAATAATGGTACGTTTGTGTTTCCCTGCACTTTTCAGTATGTTGCAAAGTATCATGGCAATTGTGTTGTCACTGACAAAATAATCAGCGCTGTTTTTGATGATTATACAACGGTAAGTTTTGTTAGCATCAACGATGATTTTATAGGTGATGAATGTATTGATCTTTGGTTTGCAATTTGGTTTTAATATTTGTGGAATTCTATATAGAATAACATAAGGAACACAAGGATGGTTGCTTCTTGTCGTTTGATTATATATTTACAACAAGTAGTTAATGCAGTACAGTACACAGACTATAGTGGAAGCACTCCGTCGGTTACGACGATGAGGGTTCCGGTTGATCCGATCAACGGAACAGCCTGCTCGTGAAATTTACGTGTAAGTGGCTGAGCACTCCACAGACACGTCTACCCTTAACGTAGTTCTCGGGGATATTCAGCGTGACACAGAGAGTGACAAGGCCGGCCCTTTGAAATACAGGTACAATAGAAATAGGAAGTAAGAGTGAGAGAAAGTTGTGGTGAAAAGGTACAGCCGGGATCACCACCATCCCCTGCCAGAGCCTCGAGGAGCTTTAGGTGTTTTCGCTCAATAAACACTCACAACGCCCGGTCTGGGAATCGAAACCGCGATCCTACAACCGCGAGTCCGCAGCCCTAACCACTGGGCCATTGCGCCTCCACAGTACACAGACTAAAACTGGATAAAAGGAACACTAGTTAACAGCATAAAATCAAACAGAGCTCAGCTTCTATGATTTTAGAATGTGGCGTTAAGAATTTTAAACAATCATAATTGAAGCAGTGTTAAACTATAATAACCATCAGTGTACACTATTGAGCGATAGGATATTCGTCTGAGAGAAAATCTTTTCCAAGACACTATGTTTTAAGAACACAATATATATTGAAATGAGGCAAGCGGCATCGGTAGAATTATTCACGGGAACGTGAGAAGCGGTTCGGCTTTTGGGCCGCCTCAATGACGTATATCTAGTTGTCACATGCTCAGACGGAACTTGTCCTCTCTGATATATAGGACACTATAAGTAATACATTCACTGATACTGCAGAAAGCATGTCAGTAGCTTGTATACATCATTGGCAAAGCCCAAATAGGCCGAATCGCCTCTGGCATTCACGTGAGTTGCTGATGGGACGACTTTTGCTTCATTCCGATATAGTTATTGAAATTTTACACAACATCTCACTGAGGATATTTCGCCTCAAGCAAAACCACAGCTTATGCCTTTCAAACGGGTACGATAACAAAGTGTCTATTTCAATCCAATGTTATTTCAGTTGCTAACACCAAGAATATCAGAATATCAACGAAGACATCATTTACTGTTTCTTATATATCGAAGTGAACAAATTTCTTCTAGGCATGTTATTAGCAACTATTGACAAAACCCAAGACGATCGAAACACGCCTGACATTCCCGTAAGTCACTACTGGGACGATGTTCACTTCATTCCAATGTCTATTACGTTTTTGTTTTTCTTTTACTAACATGCCTCTGAAAAGATTTTCTTTCAGACAAAACCCACAGGACCACGTCTGTTCACAGTAAGTATGCATTATTTATGGTACACACACGTTTATTTTATTTCCAGTAGCACTCCCATGATATTTTCGCAACACCATTATTGCCTCTCAGGTTTTCCTGATGATGGAGAAGTGAAAGTCTCGAAATAATAATGAAATGTTGGATTTAAGAACGTTACAAATCCAAAATCTTCAATAAAACTAACAGACCTACACATAGACGTTATATAAGAATACAACAAGCTGTTACATGCACACACACACACACACACACACACAGATATATGTACATATATACATATATATATATATATATATATATATATTATATATATATATATATATATATATATATATATGTGAATATATATATATATATATATTTCATATCTAGTTTCAGCTCACGAGATGTGGCCATACTGGGGCACTGCCATTTGGTGTTGCTACATAATTTTACTTCACGAATGCTTTTTAGGAATTGACATCTGGTGCATGAGAGAGTTTGATGCCGCTGCCCTCATCTGGGACACTTGATAGTATGAGGTCCAGTTTCATTTTGAAGACACTTACATCCACCCCATGCAGGTCTCTCAAGTCCTTCGGGATGATACTGAAGAGCTGTGAACCTCTGAAGCCCAGGCTATCACAGTATCTTGTCCTACATTTTGATTGCAAATTTGGAGTCCTTGGCACTATGCAGTGAGGCCCTGTTCTAGTGTTTGTGTAACTCTCGATGTCATAGTTTGGGACACGTCCCTCCAGGAACTTCCGGATGTATATTATGGCATATCTTTTTCGCCTACGCTCTAAGGATTAGAGTCATAATCTCTTGAGTCTTTCTCTGTAGCTTCTATGCTGCATGGAGGCTATCCTCCTCGTGTAGCTTCGTTGGATTGCCTCAAGTTCTGAGATTAATTTGACATTTGTGGGCGACCATAGCTGGGGGCAAATGTCAAAGTGGCTTAGGACAAGTGTCCTCCAGAGGACCATCATGTTTTCCTTATTTCTTGTGCTAAAAGTTCTAAGAATCCATTCCGGTCAGTCGCCTGACATGCACATGGAAGGATGCATCATTACTCATGTAAATGACCAGGTCACGTGCTGTCCGTGCCTCTGGGATTGCAATCCCTCTCGGTCCAGTGTATTTAATGGGTATTGCATTTAGTTTTGCATGCTGATAGCACAAGGCTTGAAACCGCATGCTATTCTTTTCAGCCCACTTGTATATTTCATCCAGCTCACATTGCAGGTGCTTAGCGTCCTCAGTGTTCCGTATTACCTGTGAGACTTTTGTATTATCGGCATAACTTGTGATCGTGGCTCTCTGTGTGGCTGAGAAAATGTCTGTGAGGGCCTATATGAACAGTAGTGGTCCCAAAACAGTGCCTTGCGGTACACCACTCACTATTTGTGTGTCATTGGAGGTGGCCCCATTGGCTACTACCACCTGACTTCTATCCTTCAGAAAGTCATGAAGCAATTCTCCCAATTTTACAACTATGACAAGATCACGCAGTTTGTGACATATCATTCCATGATCGGGTTTATCAAAGTTCAAGGCAGATTTACTTCTGCCTTTGGAGCACGTAAAGAAATCGTTGCTGTAGGAGTGTGAGCAGCATGTGTACAACAGCAATACTATGCGTAGCTTAAATAATCAGATTTATACACACACACACACACACACATACACACACGTGCGCGCGCACACACACACACAGACTCACACATACACACACAGACTCACACACACACACACCACACACACACACACAGAGACTCACACAGACACACACAAACACACACACACACACACATATATATATATATATATATATCAGGGACGTGCAACATGGGTAGGCAAGGTGGGCAGTACCTACCTTGAACAAAATAGATCGATAGCAACATTTTCCTTTAATGGCAAAATATGCAAGGAATTCAATAAAATTATGAAGGTTACTCTGATTACTATGAATAAAATGCAAACTACTTTAGTTCGAAAACAATAATAAATCTCTGGGCGAGATATAAACAGTAACTGCTCTATAACATAAGAGGGATCAGCCATCTGAATGTGGCTAGGGTCAGGGCGGGGTGGTGGGGGTGTTACTGATGCATTTAGCCCCAGGCGAACATCGACGTCACCAGAAGAGCTGACACTATCTCGGTGTCCTTGCCAGCCAGCAAAGGGAGATCAGCCTCCCCGAAGATACGGATACTACACACGGACCGGTTTCGAGGTTATTGCATCAGTAACACCCCACCACCTCGCCCTGACCCTAGCCACATTCAGATGGCTGATCCCTCTTATGTTATAGAGCAGTTACTGTTTATATCTCGCCCAGAGATTTATAATAGTTTTCGAACAGATTTTCTACGCCAGTGACTGTGGTTACTGTGAAAATCTATATATATCCAGCCTGCAAAGGAAGTCCCTCAACGAAGAGCGGTGCTTACCATACGTTGACAAGAGGCAATAACCTCGAAACCGGTCCGTGTGTAGTATCCGTATCTTCGGGGAGGCTGATCTCCCTTTGCTGGCTGGCAAGGACACCGAGATGGTGTCAGCTCTTCTGGTGACGTCGATGTTCGCCTGGGGCTAAATGCATCAGTAACACCCCCACCACCCCGCCCTGACCCTAGCCACATTCAGATGGCTGATCCCTCTTATGGTACTTTAGTTCATTGTAGAATTCGGTAGGCATAATTCTCCCCTGCTTTTCAGTCTCAGTATTTAAGCTACGCATTGTACTTCTGTAGTACACGCACCGCGTACACTCCTACAACACCGTTTTCTTTACGTGCTATAAAAGGCAAAAGTAAATCTGCCTTCAACTCGGTCGCGCGCCGGTGTTTCGCTTATTTCTTGTTTTATAGGCACAGGAATGGCGGTGTGGTAAGTAGCTTGCTTACCAACCACATGGTTCCGCGTTCAGTCCCACTGCGAAGCACCTTGGACAAGTGCCTTCCACTATAGCCACGGATCGCCCAAAGCCTTGTCAGTGGGTTTCGTACACGGAAACTGAAAGAAGCCGTATATATATGTATGTACGCATGTATATATATATATACATCAGCATGGCCGCAGCTCTGAGCTGAAACTAAAGAGAATATATATCTATATGTATACATATATATATATATATATATATATATATACATATATATCTTTATGCATATATATATATATATATATGTGTGTATATATAAAGAGAATATATATCTATATGTATATATGTATATATATATATATATATATATATATATATATATATATATTACGGAGATGTACTCGCATAGCAAGTAATTTGATCGGAGATCGTGTGCTGAAACGAAAACAATTGCAGCGTGGAAGGTGTTTATAAGCCATTTAAGAAACACACAAAAGCCGTTCGATTCACTTCAACATTTAAGTTTAATTTGACAAATTAAACTTAAATGTTGAAGTGAATCGAACGGCTTTTGTGTGTTTCTTACATGGCTTATAAACACCTTCCACGCTGCAATTGTATATATATATATATATATATATATATATATAAAAAACAAGAAGGGTAGTAATATTATTTACTACCAGGTGCCCAGCACAAAAGACGAATTAGTCATAAGACAAAAATATTATTCATATAGAAAAATATTATTCATGTAGTTATACAATTAAGGGCTCCTAAATTAAGATGCCGAGTGCTGGGAACACAAAAAGGGGATGAATTTATCGAGAGTGAAAATCAAAAACGTTTACCGATAACTTTAACAACTCGTACCGCGGTTTCTGCTTCTTTCTAGCAAAACACAGAATATGTTTGCTAAGGCCAGCTTCATCAGCAAGTCGCCTAAATTTAATCGAGGTCTGCGCAGAGATTTGAAAAGTTAAGATCTGCTAGTAGTCGGGTTCAACACATAGTCCCACATCGCTGCAGACCTCGATTAAATTTAGGCGACTCGGTGATGAAGCTGGCCTTAGCAAACATATTCTGTGTTTTGCTAGAAAGAAGCAGAAACCGCGGTACGAGTTGTTAAAGTTATCGGTAAACGTTTTTGATTTTCACTCTCGATAAATTCATCCCCTTTTTGTGTTCCCAGCACTCGGCATCTTAATTTAGGAGCCCTTAATTGTATATATATATATATATATATATACATATATATGTTTATGCATATATATATGTGTGTATATATATACATATATACATATATACATATAGATATAATATACATATATACATATACATATATATATATATATTACGGGCTTCTTTCAGTTTCCATCTACTAAATCCACTTATAAGACTTTAGTCGGCTTGAGGCTATAAAAGAAGAGACTTGGCCAAGGTGCCACGCAGTGGGACTGAACCCTGGACTATGTGGCTGTATTTATGCATATTCTCTTCTAATTTTGGTAATCTGAACTCTTTCGCTGAGGCATGAATATATGTATGTATGTATGTATGTATGTATGCATGTATGTATGTATGTATGTATGTATGTATGTATGCATGCATGTATGTATGTATGTATGTATGTATGTATGTATGTTTGTATGTATGTATGTATGTATGTATGTATGTATGTGTGTGTGTATGTATGTATGTATGTGTGTATGTATGTATTATGTATGTGTGAGTATGTATGTTTTTATGCATGTATGTATGTGTGTATGTATGTATATGTATGTATGTATGTATGTATGTATGTGTGTGTATGTATGTATGTATGTGTGTATGTATGTATGCATTTATGCATATATGTACCTATGTATGTATTATGTATGTGTGAGTATGTATGTTTTTATGCATGTATGTATGTGTGTATGTATGCATGTATGTATGCTTGTGTGTATGCATGTATGTATACATGTAGTATGTATGTATGTATGCATTACACGTAAGTAAATAAGTACATTTGTATGCGTGTTTTTATCTATATGTGTATGTATGCGTGTATATTTGTATTACGTATTATTTTATATATATATATGTATGTGTTTGTATACATGTGTGTGTATATATATATGTGTGTGTGTGTTTGTATGTATGTATGCATGTGTGTGTGTATGCATGTGTGTATGTGTCTGTGTATGCTTGTATGTTGTTTCCAAGTATGTTTGTATGTATGTATGCATATGTGTATCTTTGTGTGTTTGTATGTACGGTTAGAAATGTGTGAAAAATGGCATTGTTTTGTTGTTTTGTTTTTTTGTACAAGCGAAAAAAAAGTGTTTATCAGGAGAGAAGAATTCTAAAACCGACTATAAAATGTCATTATTTAGTTGAAGTAAATCAATTCTCAGTTCCAGCGACCTCTGGCGGCTTTAAACAGTGAACGCTTATGTCAAACAAAACGTTATACTGCTTCGAGAATACTGACATTGTATTGTTATTGTTTGTGGGTTTGTGGCGGGTTGAGTTTTAATGGGTTTGTTAAAGAGGGCATTAGAAGGGGCTGTGGGGTGAGGGGCAAGAGTGGACGGTTGGTCGAGTGACATGATGAATGGTTGACGGAGATAGAAACAAATAAACGCGCACAAACACACACACACATACGTGTGTATGTGTCTAAATACTCACACATCTATACTCGCACACATATATATATATATACATACAATATATATATATATACATACAAGCAGACATATATATATATATATATATATATATATATGTACACATACAGACAGGGAGGTACACCGTTATACAAACCGACAGACACACATATAAACACATACTCTCATACATGTATAACATACATACATACATACATGTGCATGCACACTTCACATATGCCCCTATATATGTGCATAGATTCTCCATCGCTACGCAAACCGCCACCGACATTATAGCAAATACTTTGATCAACGGATTCTGCATGTAGCACCGGGACTTCCTAGAAATATATAACATTTGGTATAATAATAAACAGGGCAAATTTTAGCCATTTCTCCTCAGACTGAAAAAAAAACCGATGAACAACCTTAATCGATTTTCGAACCTTTTTGGGTTCTCATCAGAGGCGTCCACAACATTCTGACAATCTCCAGAGAAACAGGCAACTAAACCGTTTATATACTCAACAAATACAGCAGTTACTCTATGAAGGAGTCCCTAATTTGCATACCGAAAGTGCTTACAACGGGGATCTTAGTCCACACAGTATCAAGGTATGATATAACAAACATGTAACATTTGGTATAATTATAAACAGGGCAAATTTTAGTCATTTCTCCGCAGACTGAATAAAGGATGAATATCCTTCCATCTCCTGTAACTGTTGTAATAATATGATTGAACCTCTGATAAAATATTGCACTTGTAGGATCTACATTTATTTATTGACTGCGAGACTTCGCCTACTTAGATTAGCAGTATGCTCCAACTTTCAAGAGAAGCTATATGAAAATGGAAAAGGAAAAGAAGCGAAAATAGATAATGCGTATGAGACGTTTTGGCGCTGCCTAATTGGCGTCGCAGATTCGACGCTGACTTATTTGACCTCAGACAATTTAATGTTTCTCGTATTCTCTCTAGCCTCCATTTCTCAGTTTACGAGTGTAAGCATATTTCAGTTGATGTGTTTGAGAAGAGGGAAAGCGTTTCTGTCAGTTGCATTCCGTTGTAATATCTCTGCCCTTTTCTACCTCCCTCCATCCCTTTCTCTCTGTGTATATATTTCCCTTACGTGTGTGTGTTGTTTGTACGTGTGTGTGTTGTTTGTACGCGTGTGTCTGTGTTTGTCTCCTGTACCAAAATGTACTGTATCTAAAACAGGTTGAATGTCCAGTCAGCTGCGCCAATTTACCAGTAAACACACAGCGGCGCCCAGTCGTCTCATTCTGACGTAGGCTATACCTAAACGCTCGGCCTCGTGCCATCACTGGAACTAAACAGCAACTGAAACAATAAAAATATACACGCACACTTACCACATACACACACGGAGTTCTGTGAAAGTAATTAATGTAAGTAGCCGACATCTAGAAAACTTTGAAGAAGCAATACTAAACATAGGTCTCAACTTTGTGACAACCATCAAGCGCATTCCATGCTTGGACATAATAGCCCCTATTGAAGAGATAGCCGTAAAAGGTGCCAAA
>NW_021832934.1:20000-32500 GCF_006345805.1 Octopus sinensis
TTTTCTCTTTCCTTATCATTTATTCCCCTCCCACATCCCCCCTTTCATCTCCCACCCACCATCAATACTTCACCCCGTCTCCAGCATTTCTTTGTTCTCCTCTATTTCTCCACACACTCTCTCTCTCTCTCTCTCTCTCATACTCTTAAAATTCCATCCCACCATCCACCATTTTGTCCGGTTGGCTCTTTGCTAAATCTTTCTAATCTCAAAATTTTCATTCTTCTTATCTCTCTCTTTTCATCTCCCCCACCCCACATCTTATCTCCCCTCCTCCCTCCCCTCCCCCGCCTCATCTTTATTAATCCTTTACTATATCCCTCACTAATCTCTACTTTCGCTTTCTCATTTAACAAACACGACCAACAATTCTCACCAACGAAGCAACGTCTGTCTGGTCATTCGACTTGATAGAGATCGCAACCAAACTCCCCTCATACTACGCACTCTTATCGCAATAGAGGAACGAACGACGTGATTGATGATATAGACCTAGACGCTTATATAAACAAGCTGGTCATGGTAGGAAGTACATCAGTCGCTCCAGTCAATACTGACCTCAGACTACGTATATCTAATACATGGAATGCGGCCATGCTGCGGCACTGCATTGAAGGGTTTAGTCAAACAAATTGACCCCAGTACATTACTCTTTTCTTTCTATACATAGTCCTTACCCTATGGGGGAATCTATTTGCTGAACCGCTAAGTTATGGTGAGGCAAGTATGCCATCACAGGTTGTCAAGTGATGATGGATGAGAAATACGCACACACACACATGTATATAAATATAAAGACGGGCTTTCAGTTTCCGTTTACCAAATCCACTGACAAGGTATTGGTCGGCCCGGGGCTATAAAAGAAGACACTTTCCCGAGGTGTTACGCAGTAAGACTGAACCCGGAATGACGTGGTTGGGAAGCAAATTTCTCACTACACAGCCGCATATGTGTGTGTGTGTGTGTGTAGGTGGGTGTATTCCTTTTCGTCAGCAGGCATGACAGAGCCCAAGACCCTTCACATGACCTCGGGGAGAGATTTAAGTCCAATGGCTTGGACTCGACGCAAGGGATCCAAGCTGCCATGTGGTGGTGCTAAACCGCACGAGAGATTTAGTTTATCCTTCACCTAGGCCAGTGGTTTACATCCAGGGGTCCATACGGCGCTCGCGGGTGGAGCCGTATAAGATTTAGTTGTTGAAAATTATGAGCAATAAATCGATTACAATACGCAAGCTATTCTAACAATGTTCTTTTTCTTTTTTTGTTTCATAGAAGCCCTAATACAATTTTATTATAATAAAAAGCAGGCGAAATGGCAGAATCGTTAACACGTTGGACGAAGTGCTCAGAAGCGTTTCGTCTGTCATACGTTTTTACGTTTAAATTCCGCCGATGTCAACTTTGTCTTTCATCATTTCGGAAATATGTACCAGCTGACTACGGGGGTTAATATCCCGAACTTGCTGCCCTGGTGCCAAAATTTGAAAGCACTATTTAATTATAAAAGTATCTTTTGAATATTGAATGGCTATGAGGATCCATAGTTAAGAAAGAAATGGATGAGAACCACTGACGTTGAGGGCCGTGGGAGGAACTGAACTCAGAATGCCTAGCACCAGAAAAAAACGTCACAAGGCTACCGCTTCAACGTTCTTACACTTCCGCCAATCTACCATGAATTTGTACGTTATTTTATGGGCCCTGAAATGATGACAGGTTAAGTCCACCTTGGTATTTGTGCAAATGATTAAAATAATAATTGTCATGAAGTTACATTTTTCATTTCCTCAACGCATAATTGTTTGTCCGTTTTTTAACCTTTTATCTTTTACTTGTCATTGGACCGCGGCCATTCTGGGGCACCACCTTAAAGGTTTTAGTCGAAAACGTCGTCCCCAGTACTTATTTTCATTTTGAAATCTTGTGGGTTACTTAGTTTGACGCTCCCTAAGGACGAATCGCTAGACTACGGGAACGTAACAAGCCAACCCCGATTGTCAAGTGGTTAAGAGAAACACAAAGACACATTTATATATATTCATATACATTTATATATCTACAACGGGCTTCCATACAGTTTCCGTTTGTCAAATTGACTTGTATGGCATTGGCTGGCTCCGAGTTACAATAGAAAATATTTGTCCAAAAACTGCATGGTGGGACTGAACCCCAAACGACGTGATAGCAAATCGAGCTTCCCAACAATACACCACGCCTGCGTCTCCACAACCATGCCTGCGCCTGCGCAGTCTTGTCTCCGCTAAACATTCATTGCATTTAATATGTTGACGCTAACTATCGATTTATATCCGTGTGGCGTCTCCGAGTAATTAGAATCATTAATTAATTTATATTCTCGATATGCTAATTTTCCACACCTGCAAATTTTTATTATCCATCTACTTAGTGACTGTCTCATCACAACTCTGGCCCGTGTGATGAATTGGTTCGTGTTTCGATGAGGAGGTGTAATAAGATCGAAACATACCCAAAGTTGTCTCCGTACTTACTTTCAGGTCTAACTAAAATAATACGAGCTATTGATTCAGTATTGTCTTTTCCTCACCGCATACATATCCTTCATTGGATGTTTATTTCTACATGCATAACTACCATGGAGTCCTTATGTAGACGCTCATCTTGTTAGAAATAGCAGACAATTTATCTTTGGATGCACGTAGTACTGAATTCTGTGATTGATATTACATGACAGTTTTCTCATTCGAAACACCGCACTCACACGCTCGTGCGCGCGTGACAGACAGACAGACAGACACACACACACACACACACACACACTCATATCTATATCTATATATTATACTGAATATCAGCATACAGTGGGAACACTCCAAGATTTTAGCCAAACATATTCAAATATATGCATATATATATACATATATATATATACATATATATAATATATATATATATACATCATACATACATACATACATACATACATACATACAAATAATATATAGATTATTATATATATATATATATTATTGTGGTTTGGGGAGAGTCTTTTTTGTGCCTTACTATGTAATCGTAATGCCCAGATAGGTAATGAACTTGGACACCAACCGCCTCTTACGACTTGTGCCATATGTAAAAAAGCTTGTAAGACAATAGCTGGACTTAAAAGACATATGCGAGTTCACAAAAACATTCCTTCAGAATCAGATTCCAAAGAGCAAAGGTGTAAAAGAAACTTGAATAGTGTGTCACTAATGTTTTAAACACTGTCAGTCAGCAGCTGGTCTTAAAAGTCATCCGAGGGTTCATCAACGGAGTGATGGTGCTGTGTGATTGGGACGGCTATCATCTGTCAAGATGAAACAAGGCGGCGAGCTGGCAGAAACGTTAGCACGCCGGGCGAAATGCTTAGCAGTATTTCGTCTGCCGCTCAGTTCTGAGTTCAAATTCCATTGCGGTCGACTTTGCCTTTCATCCTTTCGGGGTCGATTAAATAAATACCAGTTACTCACTGGGGTCGATATAATCGACTTAATCCCTTTGTCTGTCCTTGTTTGCTCCCTCTATGTTTCCCCCCTGGAGGCATAAAGAAATAAGATGAAACAATCATCACACATAACATACATACACACAATATATTATAGATAGATTATATGTATATATATATATATATATATATATTATATATATATATATATATATAGATATATATATATAATAAATACATGTATATGTATATATCAAGATATATATAACACCACAGTAGCTAGCTAGCTTGATTGATTGATTGATTGATAGATCGTGGGTTCATTTCCTAGAACAAGCGACGCGTTGTGTTCTTGAGCAAAATACTTCATTTCACGTTTCTCCAGTCTTCCTGTCGGTCAGGGGAAGGGGTTGCCTAGCCATCGGGGTGGTGTCTTTCGAAGGCTAAAACGATGCAAAGCGCATTGACACCAGCGATGTGTGACAAGATCTGATAGTCTTTTCGCTGTCCTCTTTTCAATCATTGGACTGCATCCATTTTGAGGCACGGCCGTCAAGGATTTCAGTCGAAACAAATGGATCCCAGCATTATTTTTAAAGTCTGGTACTATTCTATCGATCACTTTTGACATACCGCTAAATTTTGGCGCGTAAAGAAACCAGCACCAGTGCTCACGGTATATATATTCATCTTTCTCCCCCCTCTTTCTCTTCATATATATACATACATATATATATATATAATAACCCTGGAGAAGACATCATGCTCGGAATGGTCAGTGGCAAGAGAGGAAGAGGCCGACCAAGAACCCGCTGGCTTGACACCATCAAGAGTGATACCGGAATGGACATAGCCAATTTGAAAGAAGCGGCCCAGGATAGAACTGACTGGAGGACACTGATCCATCGAGTGACCGAGAGTCGACTTCGACTGAGCAGATATATATATATGTATATGTGTGTGTGTGTGTGTGTGTGTGTGTGTGTGTGTGTGTGTGTGTGTGTGTGTGTATCGTTATTCACTGTAGCCTTCTGAAAATCTCTCTCATACTTTCTTTACCTTCTCCGAATTCTCTCTTCCTTATTCCGTCTTCGCTTAATTTTCCTTCTTCCTCCTTCCTCTCCGTTCTCTCTTCCTGATTTTCTTTTTTGCTTTCTTTCTTTCTTTCTTTCCTTATATTTTCTCTCCTTCCCAGTTCACAGTTTCTCCATCTCCATTACATAGAAACTGCACCGTTAGCGAGAAAGATATAAGAAGAGAGAGAGAGAGAGAGAGAGAGAGAGAGGAGAGAGAGAGAGAAATAGAGAAACAAAAAGAAAAAACGAGAGAAAGAGAGAGAATGTGTATGTGACGGCTGTGAATGTGTATGTGTAAATGTAAGCGTGTGAAAATATTTGTGAGTGAATCTGTGTGCATATATGTTTCAGAGTTGGAGACAGAATGTGTGCGTGTGTGTGTGTGTGTGTGTGACTGTTCGTGTGAGTGAGTCTGTGCAACAGACACACACACACACATAGACACACACACACACACACACACACACACACATATATATATTGGAGTATGAAATTGCTAGTATTTGTATATGTGTGCATGGGTGTGTATTTGTTTTGTGAATAATTGTGATTTAGTGCATATGCACACGCGCGCGCACACACACACACACATACACACATACACACACACTTGCACACACATACACGCATACATATATACATCCATAGATATACAATACTTTCATGCATACTTGCTTATATACACCCACCAAACACATACATTTCTATATGTATACATATATATATATGTATGCATATATATATATTATATATATATATGTATACATATATATATATGTATGTATGTATATATATATATGATGTATGCAAATATATATATGCGTGTGTATATGCATATATATATATATATATATATATATATATATATACATTTATTTAACTATATTCACAAGTACGTGTGTGTGTGTGTGTGTGTGTATAAATTATTATGTGAATGTCCGTATAAGTCTGCAGTGTGTCTGTGTGTCTGTACGTGTGTGCGTGCGCATGCGTATGTATGTGTGCGTATTTTCCCCCAATATGTCCAGTCTGTCTTGTCAAGGTGTCCACCGATGTTTTTGTGTTGTTTTGTCAGAAAAGCTGCAACAACAAACAGGAATGGCCATGCTAGAGTCTCCAGAGAACGCTATCATATCAACTTTCAGCGTTACTGGCGATTCTTCATGCTTGGCTGACCATTGCTTGATTCTTGTTGACTTGATCTCTTCCAGTCGACTTCGATTTCTGTCAAGAAGGCAATTTCCTTTATCGTCCAATATTTTTCCCGTTCCGTCCCGTACCGCCCCGCCCCGCCACCAACACCACCACCGACCGCACCAACTCCGACAGCATCGTCGTCGACAACAACAACAACACAAACAACTACAACAATAAAAACTCCAAGACTGATACCTTCACAATCACACACAGCCCTACCTCATACTGGAAGATGCAGAAGAAGAAGAAGAAGAAGAAGAAGAAGAAGAAGAATAAGAAGAAGAAGAAGAAGAGAAGAAGAAGAAGAAGAAGAAGAAGAAGAAGAAGAAGAAGGGAGGGTGGGGAGAAGGAGATAAAAAAGACGAGAAGGAGGCGGAGAAAGAACAACTACAACAACTACAACAACAACATCGTGCAAAAGAACAAGAACGAGGTGAAGAAGGAGAAGAAGAAGAAGGAGAAGAAGAAGAAGAAGAAGAAGAAGAAGAGGAAGAAGAAAAAGAAGAAGAAGAAGAAGAAGAAGGGGGAGAAGAAGAAGAAGAAGAAGAAGAAGAAGAAGAAGAAGGAGGAGGGTGGGGAGAAAGAGATAAAAAAGACGAGAAGGAGGCGGAGAAAGAACAACTACAACAACTACAACAACAACATCGTGCAAAAGAACAAGAACGAGGTGAAGAAGGAGAAGAAGAAGAAGGAGAAGAAGAAGAAGAAGAAGAAGAGGAAGAAGAAAAAGAAGAAGAAGAAGAAGAAGGGGGAGAAGAAGAAGAAGAAGAAGAAGAAGAAGAAGAGGAAGAAGAAAAAGAAGAAAAAGAAGGAGAAGAAGAAGAAGAAGAAGAAGAAGAAGAGGAAGAAGAAAAAGAAGAAGAAGAAGAAGAAGAAGAAGAAGAAAAAGAAGGGGAAGAAGGAGAAGAAGAAGAAGGAGGAGGAGGAGAAGAAGAAGAAGAAGAAGAAGAAGAAGGAGGGGGAGAAGAAGAAGAAGAAACTATGATGGCCACTATTACGAATACAAGTATCCCGTAACACAGTCTTCAATACAATTAACATGGCTGGACTGTCACGGCTGGAATGCTGCTTACCGTTTCGGGTGCCTATGAAACCGTGAGAAGGCAAGAACGCACAGTGGGTCCCTTAACCCATGACCGAATGGAACATTCAAGATGAAAGAGCTGGAGGGAGAATGGGCAGCCCCTATATCCGTCTGGTATACAGTGTAATAAACAAGTAGCAACGTAAAATGGAGTTTCGTGCTTATGGTCACAACGCACCACCCATTCAAGGAATCGAACTCTCAATCTCATGATCATGAGCCGAACAACGTAACCACAAGGCCCCGCCGCTTTTAAAATGTCAAGATTAACCTCTTACTGTTCTCATTATTCTGTCCAATGTAATTAATGCTCATTTATTCACATGTCTTTAATTAATCTTGCCTTATTTTGTGGCTTTGAGATTTCGATGAGTAAATTATTAATTTTTAGGAGGATAGTGTAGGGATGGTGTGAAAGGCCAGATCTGGCTACTTTGTACATAAAACAAGTAGAATATTTGAGCCGGATATGACCTGGTTAAATACTTCAATGTTAAACTTGTTGATAAGCTACAGCCGTAGCAACAACTGCGACCTCTGCTACTGCAACCAGAGCCATGCCTCTATTTGGTTTTTCGACCCGCAAAGGAAGTCCAGGGGCATTATGGTCCGATAGAAAAGGTTTGGGTGTATGGCAAGAACTTTGCTTCTCAAATACCTGGTTCCATATCCAGTTCCATTACATGGCACATTCGATAGGTGTCCCTACTGTAGCTTCCGGCCAACCAAAGCCCTCTGAACGGAACTGATAAAAGCCTTTCGTATTTTTGTGTCTATTTTTCTCCCACTCCCGCGCCAAGGCAACTGTTGTTGATGTGTTTACATCCCCGTAATATACGTCTATTTGAAGCTGAATTTCTTAATTATGATAACCTTGGGACCTGCCATTTGCCCGACCAGAAAACCATGTACTTTTTAACACTAATAATCTTCTGTACTCCAAGGTCTGATGGGTTAAAATATCGCTGAATGTATGAAACTAACTGGACTCTGCTGGTGATTTCAGTGTAAACATAAACAAGTCTGGCAGAAATCAGTGCTGCGCCGGTGGCAGATCCGCAAACCAATAGCGCTAGATTGAAACCGAGCTGGCCCAATGGAGCTGCTGCACCACAAAGTCTAGAACTTATGAAGATCAACCTGTACAGTCTTAAAACTAGATAAATAAATAAATAAAAGTTACCAAACGCAGTGTGTGCGTTCAATAATATGCAATCCTAGATGGAGGCCACTCGTCATAGGTCTCACCTCAGATCATGGCTGATCAGCGATTACACCGATTACTACTAATACTACTACTACTACTACTACTACTACTACTACTACTACTACTACTACTACTAGTAATAATAATAATAATAATAATAATAATAATAATAATGATAATAATAATAATAATAACAACATTAATAATAATACATCACCACCACTGCTTGTGCTGCTGCTGCTGCTGCTACTACTTCTCCTAGAGTAGACGAAATATCACATTAAGAGGGAAGGAAGCACATAGTAGGTTAAGCTGAGTCTAACAGGTGAACTGATCGTTGATGCTGACGAGCAACGCCGGGTATGACAATTAAAGCTGAATTTTGAAATCAAAGACGAGATTTGAAATCAGAATGTTGATGTAAAGGGCTGGGATGAAACACGGAAACCACGAATAAATATTTAATAACGGTTTCCAATTTTGGCACAAGGCCAGCAATTTCGAGAAAGGTCCATTATATTGACCCCAGTGCTCAATCGGGACTTATTTTGTCGACCACCGAAAGAATAAAGAGCAAAGTCGACCTCGGCGGAATTCGAACCCAGAACGTAAAGAAGAAATATTTGAAAATGGCATCTGGTTTAGTGACAGGCCAGCAATTTTAATGAGAGAAGATCAATCAATTACATCGATTCCAATATTTGACAAGAGGTATTTGAGCTCATAACGAAAGAAGCAGATGAAATAACCAAAACATTTTTCCGGCCTTCTAACGATTTTACCTTCTCACCGCGCTTGAAATATACAATAATGCCTGGTGGGTACTTTATTTTCATCGATACGGAAAGGATAAACGGCTAAGTTGATCTCGGCAGGATTTGAACTTAGAACATGAACAGCCGGAAGAAATGCCGCTAAGCAATTTGTCAGACGCACCCTCTTTGTTTTGTTCCAAATTTTGGGACAAGGACAGCGATTTTAGAGAGGTTTAGTTGATATCGTCTTAATCCCTTTCACTAAAATATGTCAATCGTTTGATTATTTTTGAAAATAATTTACGATACATATGTAGTATATCTTGTTAGAAAATCTGTACCGAAACGGTCAAGTTAGGTTCCATTACGTAGTGAGTTCAAACTTTACCGAAATTCTAGTTGATAATTATCTCACCCCCACCTCTCTCTCTCTCTCCCTCTCTCTTAATGATTAGTGAGAGATTATCGATCCGGGCAAAACACTTAACTCTCTGTTAGTTAACCAGGCTAACAATAATGTCTAGATTGATAAAGAACCCCGTGTCTTCTTGTGGCACGGTCCGAGGTTATAGTTCATCACCATTCCATATTCAAAATCTATGGTTATGCTCCAATTATACTGATTTATACACAGAGTACTATAAAAGACAAGGCATAATTAATTGTCATTACCTAATTACTACAATAAAAATGGATAATGACCATTATTTATATCTTGTTACAGATATATAATATTATATATATATATATATATATATATACATACTAATACATACACCAACCCTATACATACACACATCCAGACCCCTCCCACGCACTTTTAGCTGGTCCCTCAACCCGTTTTATCAACCTATTATCTCCCCTTATTTCGCTCTCGCGTCTCATGTTTGATCTTTGACCTCTGGCCGAAATCAGATCGCCATGTTGATTCGTTAGCTACTGCACGCATTTTTTTTCTCTCCTTCTTTCTGTGTTTTTCTCTCTCTGTGTATCTTTCTGTTGAAGAGCGTAGGCTCGAAACGTTAAAGACTTGTTTTATTTATATTTCCTGAGCGCCATACTAATACAATTGTTCGTTTGTTTTCCACCTGCCTTCGTCTTTTGTTTATTTCATAAAGCTTGCCGTTAATATATATATATATATATATATATAATATATATATATATTATATTATATGCATATATACATACGTATAGAGTACATACTTACACGTATACGTATATACATATGCATATATGGGCACAGGACGTCAAAAATCGTAAACAACAAAAAATACGAGGACATGGAATATGAACTTTTTTTGCGAGCAACGAAAGAAACAAATGAAAAACAAGACAAGTAACACAAAGAACGACCCTTTATCAGTTCTCGGCTGTTTCCTAATCCATATTTCGAGCATTTCACGACAAACAAGTAAATATTGAAGCACTGGGTGTGTAACTAGTATAGTTAGCCGGTGAAGCACCCTCACTGCCTCTGGCTACCTAATGTCATCCACATTATTTACACAATTGTCGCTGGATCTTCCTCATGAATTTCTCAGGTTCGTCGAGTACATAGCAAATGATAGAAACGGAAATGGACTTTACGAGAAACTTTATTGTTCACAAGAATCATTGTGAGCAATAAAGTCCCTGGTATATTCCATTTTCTAAATCTAACATTTTTATGTATGTGGGGGGAGGGAGTATGACTTTAAACTGCGTCCGGTAATGGGGCTCTGACTCGGGAGTTCCAGAGTTCTGAGGAGTGTGAAACCACTTCTTAACCGCTTTTGTTCCCAGATCTACTCTGACCCGGTTCTGTTAGGTTCACAGCTATGGGTTAATTAGCCTGTGTGATGTGAATCCACATGAGCGCGGGGATGCAGAACTTCCTTTGTTGGTATCAGGATGCGACACAAAACTATCGGCTGTAGGGGACCCCTAGCTGTTGTAAAAGCAACCTACTAGGAGAGGGACACTCGAAAGTAAAGTTTTCGACTTCACGTGATTACTAGCCGGTTTTCTTTGGTCTGTCAGTAAATGTTAATCACAAAGACTCACAAAGTGGTACTCATGTTGTACAACCCTTTATAACGATAGACCAATGACGTATACGTGTCCCTTTAGGGCGCCCTCTTTTGTCGTCATATCCATTGAAAGTCCTATGGTGTTGGAAAAGTGGCGACGTGTGCAATCCTAACCAGTTGGAAGCACACAGTAAGACACACATTTCGTTTGTCACTTATGCTTCAAACTACGCAGACTTGCAACGGGACTGAATAGCCTGAGAGGTCATGGAGGGAAAGTCAGAAATGACATTGTCAATGAGGAAACACAAGGAGACGACAATCATCTGTGAAGCTGGAGTAACCACCATATGCATATATACATACAATCATATATATGTATATGTATATATATATATATATATGTGTGTGTGTGTGTGTGTGTGTGTGTGTGTGTGTGCGTGTGTGTGTGTGTGTGTGTAATAAGAAAAGGGAAATCAAAAACGACGGACGAAGCGAATGTATTAGGTTAACGATTAAGTTTTGGATGAAAAACAAAGGAAAAGAGGATTTGTGACGTTTCGAACATGGCACTTCGTCAGAAAGAGGAAAGGTCCGGAGAGAAGGAAAAGAATAGTTCTTGAAAAGCATGTGTGCGATTTGAAATGACCGAAAGTATACGTGTATATATATATATATATATATATATATATATATATGTGTGTGTGTGTGTGTGTGTGTGTGTCTACACATATATACGTACACACACACACACACACACACACATATATATATATATATATATATATATATATATTAACTTAGATTTGCAATTAGATAAATGTAGACCCTTCCATAAGCCCAATGAAAAGCTGTTTTATATTAACAAAGAATCAAATCATCCAACTGTCATTCTTAAGAACCTAGTTAGTAATACAGGAAGGCGCAAATCATCCATATCTTCAGACGAGACAACATTTCAAAATACCGCGCTGTATTATGATAATGCATGATGGAACAGTGGATTCTCGGAGAAGATCCAGTATAATGAAATTACTTCTAGCAATAACAGATCACGTAGGAAAATTTTGTGGTTTAATCTGGCATGTAGTATTACCGTTAAAAACAAATATAGGTAAGGCTTTCTTAAAACTAGTTTCTAAGCATTTTCAAATTAGCCATAAGTTCTATAGAAATTTTAATAGGAGAACACTGAAGGTTAGCTATTCTTGTTGCAAAAACTTCGCCTCTTTTATTAATCAGCATAACACAAAAATCATTAGAAGCAAGCACTGTGTCGAATTTAACCAGAAGAATTGCAATTTCAATGATCAAAGTTGCTGTCGTTAGAAGGAAAATATCGTGAAAAGGGAATAGTTTATAGGGCTAAAGTACAAATAGATGGCTCACAAGAATATAAAGCACACACAAGGGCTTCAGAAAATTCATTCAAGATTATGTTTTACTCCCACCGAAATTCTTTGCGATACTCCAAAAATAGGACGGCAACAAGTCTTGCGAAACATGGCTGGCAATTGAAGGAAAGTGACACCCGTCCTTTCAATATCAGCTTGGAAAAGCTTTTGGTTTTTTTTCGTAAACTCTCCCTATATATATATATCATAGATAGATAGATAGATAGATAGATAGATAGATAGATAGATAGATAGATACATACATACATACATACATACATACATACATACATACATACATACATA
>NW_021832934.1:37500-41645 GCF_006345805.1 Octopus sinensis
GCAGTGGTTGTACAATGTATTGTTGATGTTGCTATTGTTCTTAGTAATGGGTACTGCATTATCATGGATGTTCTTGTTGAGATAGTGGTGGTGGTGGAGATGCTGACGTTGGTGGTGGCAATGGTGAGACAGTGGTGATGGTTTGGTGGTGGTGGTGGTGGTAGTGGTGGTTTGTAAACCAAATAATTTTGGCAAAGATTAGTTGTGTGACCATAAAATGGTGTTTTTGATGTTACCAGTGGCGGTGGTGATGGTGGTGGTGTTGGAGGCAATAGAAGTAGTGATGGGGTTGTTGTTGTTGTTGTTGTTGGTGGTGGTGGTGGTGGTGGTCGTCGTCGTCGTCATGGTCATGGCCGTTGTGGTGTTGATGGAAGGGAACCCAATTTCGCGGTTGCAGTAAAAGTTGTTGTCATTGCTGTTGTCTTCAATGCAGTTGTTGTGTTATAATGCTGCTGCTGCTACCGCTGTAGATGTTGTTGGTGTTGTTAGGGTGGCGTGGGATTGGGTAGCGAGGAAGAAGAGATTGGCCGGCTATTAAACGGTGGCCGGAATAATGGAGATAACAGCAGAGAACAGCCAACTCTATAAGGAGAGAGAGCTAGAGTGAGAGAGAGAGAGAGAGAGAGAGAGAGAGTAAGAGGGAAAGAAGGAAAGAAAAGGGGGAGAGAGAGTGTGTGTCGGTGTATGTGCGTGTGTGTGTGTGTGTGAGCGGAGGAGGGGAGAGGAGGTGATAACACCTAAGTCGATATAAAGCTGTCTCTGCTTAAGTCCCCTTGTGACACTGTTTTGTCCACCTCGCTGCACAAGGGATCAGTGCTATTCACACACGCACACACACATACACACACGCGCATACATAGCTACATACACACATTTGCATACATACTTGCATACACAAATACACCCAATCATACACATATATACACACGTCACGAAAATATATACAAGCATAGAGTCAATTATATATATTATGTGTGGGTTTACAATGTATAATACATATATATATATATACATGCATGTATATATATATGTATATATATATATATAAATATATATATATATATATGTATATATGTATATATATATACACATATATATATGTATATATATATATATATATGTGTATATATATTATATGTATATATATATATATATATTATATATATATATATAAATAATACATATATATATGTGTATATATAGGTATATATGTATATATGTATATATAGGTATATATATAATATATGTAATATTAATGCGTACCTTCACTAATAGACTCGTTTAAGTATACGATCATGCAAGTATGTATTCATGCATACTATCTACATACATTCATACATACATATATATACACACACACACACACATATATATATATATATATATATATATGGTGTGTGAGTGTACATATACAAGTATGTATGTATGTATGCATTAATGTGTGTGCGTGCGTGTAGGTATGTGTATGTATATATGTGCATATATATATGTTTGTGTGTGTGTGTATATATATATATAATATATATATATTATATATATATATTATATAGATATAATAATATATAATATTAGATATATATAACATGTATTCTCTACCTACTTATATATATATGAATACATATTCCTGCATATATATATAAGTATATATATATCTATATATATATAACACACACACACACACACACATATATATACCTGTATTATATATATATATACTATATAATATATATAATATATATATATAGATATATATAAATATATATATATATGTATATATAGTATATATATATACCACCCATATATATAGATATATATATATATATAATACATAAGCGCATACATAGGTATGTATATATGGTGCCTAGAAGATATATACCCACACAGAGACCCACAGGCCACACGCGCGCACATGCACACACACACACACACACACACACACACATTGGTTAAGCTCTCCATATTTAAACACAATTTTACATTCACGTGTTTATGGAGAAGTATGGATGTTGCTGGTTCGCATGGATGCACACGAAACGAATGCGCATTCTCTATCCATGCACGATTTTGTTTTTGTTTTCCTTTCTTTCTTTGTATTTCCCTTTGTATTTTTATTGTTTTGTTTGATTGTTGTTTCTTATTTCGGTGCGGAAACAGTTGTCACATATACAGGGAGAGTGAATGATACGTTTAAGGCTTGAACAATTAGCGATTAGGCCGATGTATTTAGAGATGGCATCAAACCATTGGAGGAAACAGATAGGCGATCTACAAATGGATCCCTTTATAGTTTATAGCAGTCTTAGTCGTGGGGGGTTCGCGCGCGCAGAGGGGCAAAACATTTAGAGAGAAAGAGACGGAGGCGGCGATGGCTCTTGCAGTTGGTGGCGGTAAACTGGTAGCTTGGTAGCTGGGACAGAACTGAGACGAAGGAGGAGGTAATTTCTTTTTGTTTTGTTATGTTTTCTTTTTTAATCTGTATTTATTTCATTGTTTTTATTATTATTTTCTTTCTCTTCTTCCAGATTAACCTTTTCATATAAGGCAGCCATATCAAGCCCGAACCCCGATAGCGCGCCATTGGGGTTAGTGTTGCTGTCGATGTCGGTGGCGATTATATTATATTAATATGTGTTTTGGATTGTTTCTGGGTCTGCGTTTTGTGCGCATGTGCATGTGTGAGGGCAGGTACGTGTGTAAGAACGTATACACATACATCATATATGTGTATACATACATATATATATATATATATATATATATCTATATATTATATATATATATATATATATATATGATATATATTAATATATTATGTGTATATGTGTATATATATATATATATATATATAATATATATATGATAATATGAATTATGTATGTATGTATTGTGTATATATATATATATATATAATGCTGCACATATCTATTCAGGGACCTTTATGCATTACAGTTGTGTAATACGTTTAGCTTGGATAACTGGATATAATTCCGCTTAAGTGATGTTTGTGTGTGCTTACATATATATACATATATATATACATATGTATATATATGTATATACATATATATATATATATATATGCGCACCTATATATATGTATGTATACATGCAGCGGCGTGATCATTTGTCTGTACGTGTGTGTATGTAAATGTTCAGATGGAAAGGTATGTATGTATGGAAGGGGCGAAAGAGCTAAAATGTAGGTGGGATTTAACAGATATAATGTTTCCGTTAATGGGGTTCAACGATTTTATTGCCATATTTCGGGCCTGACATATGGCACAATTATAGCGAATGCATATCCATAAATAAAAGATATCTTTGTTAATGTCCATCCATTGTCCACATCATTCTGTCCAATGCTTTTCGTATCTGCGGGTTACAGTTTCAAATCTATGTGGAGTCTTACTTATCTTTTATTTTTTAATTGTTTCAGACTTTACACTGCGGCTATACTGGGGCACCACCTTGAACCTTGGTACTTATTCTATCATACTCTTTTGCCGAACCGCTATGTTACTGGGACGTAAACACGACATCACCTGTTGTTAAGCGGTGGTGGGCAATAAACCCACAGGCAAAGGCACATACGACTGGCTTCTTCCAGTTTCCGTCTACCAAATCCCTTCACAAGGCTTCCGTCGGCCCGAGGTTATTGTAAAAGACACTTGCCCAAGGTGCCACGATGTGGGACTGAACTTGGAACCACGTTGTTGAGAAACCCAGACACATACTGGTCAGAGGCACTAAATTCGTGACCATCTCTTTCATATAGTGGTGTAGAGGCATTCCATTCGCAACCATCACATTGATATAATGGTTCAACGACACTCCATTTGGGACCATCCCGTTAATATATTGATTTCTACGAGCAATTTATCAAATGTGCTTCTCCCCTCTTAACTATACAGAGGCGGCAAAATACCGCACGTCAACGTTCTGCATGCAAAATGCAATAGGGCAGGGTGCCCTTAATCGTGAGGGCTTTTGCGGGGTTTCCGCTGGACCAGTCGAACTGATGTGTCAATGAGTCTCCTGAAACTTTGGAAACAAATATCCATGCCACGTACCTGAAAGGTGTAATACGATTACAGGAGGCCGACGACGTTAATGCTGTCAATAGGTCATCGGCGGGATGGTGGCTA
>NW_021832935.1:0-5000 GCF_006345805.1 Octopus sinensis
ACAATCTTCAGTCGGGAACCGATCATCTTAGCAATTTCGGCTGATTAATCCTGATATCGCTCGGATACGGCCAGCCCCAAAGAAAAACTAAGCTACGGGCATTAGATTTCTTGGAAAGAGGATCGAATGTATACGAAACAAGGACAGGATGCCACACGAATATAAATACAAGAAACAAAAAATAGAAACAAAAACAAGAATAGTAATAACAGGACAAAACAGCGGATGTCTTATGACTTCAGACATTTTTTAACTTATCTTGGCTGGCGTATTTGAAAAAATGCCTTTGCGGCAAACGAAGACAACAGTGTTAACATGGCAGCGGTCAAGCCGAAAAGACCAGTTTGAAGGCAGTCACGTGAGAGTGCGGAAGAAAGAGAAAGAAAAGCAGGGGGCAAGGAATCAAAGAGAGAGTACGGGGAACGTTTTGAATATGCAAATAAAGCTCCTTCTGTATTATGGTCGGCGACAGTCTAATGATGCTGACCGGTGAACCACTTTTGGGGCTTGCATTGAGCAGTACCGTTACAATGTAAGATAAACATGATGACAATAACAATAATCATTGGGTGGAAATTATAAATATTTTAATGCATCGCTACGCGCGTTTCCACAAATTACATGTCTCTTAAAATCACAGGAGTATGGACTGTGATTATAAGAAACATGTGATTTGTGGAAATGCGCGTAGCGATGCATTAAGATACTTTACAAATTCCAACCAAGGATTACTGTCATTATTACTACATATATATATATATATATATATGTGTGTGTGTGTGTGTGTGTGTGTGTGTGTGAAATAGCAGTTTCTTGACGAAGCGGGTTTGGCCATGGGCTCTTAGGAGCCTAGTTCGATTTGTTTGCCCCCGCCTCTGTTCTGTTTTTGTTTTTTCCAACGGATTTCCTATTTCTTCTGAGAGAAAGACACAATATGGTCTCATTATTCAATCGGAATTTGGTAAATTGTGCCTTTCGAAACACGTGTAGAATGAAATAAACGATTTCTGTTCAATCTTCGTTCAACTAATTTCTTCAATTCACTAATAATATAATATATATATTGTGTGTGTGGTGTGTAGATATATGTATATAATATATATATATATTACTTCTCTCCCAAAACAGTAAATCACATCGGCACTAGCAATTATAAAACCATGTAACTTGAGACTGAAACTACTAACAAATACTTTTTCAACATTGGAGCCATTTAGAAAATCAGAGGGGATGACGTCATAAACATTTTCCTCTGCCCCCTGCCCCCCACCCCCACCTCGAAGATATAATAATAGCTATCAATATTGATAATGATAATAAATGACTATATATTACATGTAGGAAATTAGATTGCGGGTGAGAAATGGAAGGACAGGCTTTGAACTATGAATGATGGTGTGTGATAGCTTCAAAAAGACTCCCACTTGCGAAGTTTAGAAAAAAAAACAAACAAATAATAATTATGAAAATATAAATATGCAATGAGTGAGAAAAAGGCTAATTAACTATAATATTATTTATTTCGCATATTAAACAAACATTACTTGAAGTCATGTTATTAAGTCATTAATATATAAAGTTTAATTATCATTCCCCGATTAATTACAATTAAACAACAAGAAAAACAAACAAACCCATAACAGGGTTGGTTATACAAAAGCTCGGATTGATGTGAAGTTAATAATAAAAAGTAGTAGTAGTAGTAGTAGTAGTAGTAGTAGTAGTAGTAGTAGTAGTGTAGTAGTAGTAGTAGTAGTAGCAGCAGTAGTAGTAGTTGCAGCACCAGCTGCAGTAGTATTGGAATGAAGAAAATTAGTAGAAAAATTCGTATGCTACTGACTTGAAACCACCCAAAAGAACACATGCAATGATTTTATCTCTGCAGAGCCTAGAGAGGTTGTGGCCTGATCCAGTTTGTACTTTTTTAGAAAATCGCCACCATTGGACAGGTCAAATAACTTAAAATAACTAACGAATGGATTCTAAAACTTGTTGAAAATCACGAGGCGTAAGAAGTAGAGTAAAAAATTTGCGGTTGGTTTCCTGCATGACACCCAGGCTGAACAGTCTTAGAGAAGTATGACAACCGTTATTGCAATGAAGGTAAAATTAACGGCTTAGAAAAAAGCACAAGGACAATTGGCAGGTAGATGGGAGCAGAAATATCTGCATGGCCAATATGTGACCAGTAGCAAACAAACTGATGTCGACCAGAGATACACCCATCAGTGGCTACGGAACTCAGGACTAAAAGCAGAGAGCGAAGGTTTTATCTCAGTTGCACAAGATCAAATTTTATTGACCCGAAACTACCAAGCCAATGTGATGAGAAATGGAATAGATCCAAAGTGCTGATTTTAATATGATGAGATTGAAACAGGGGACCACCTAATTTACACTGTATGTAAATTTTTAACACCATTAGAGTATAAGTCAAGACATGACAAAGTTGGCCAATATCTACACTGGTTAATATTTCGGCATTATAAAACTAAATCTATTGACAAGTGGTATAATCGCTAATCTGAGGCCGTAAATGAGGGAGAAAGTGTAGCGATTCTTTCGGTATTTCCAGTACATACGGACAGAACCATCAAAGCTAATAAAACGAATATTGTTGTAAAAGACCAAAATAATAAACTCTATTTATCAACATGAGTATTCCTTGTGATCATAATGTCTCGGCAAAGAATTTGAAAACTTAGGAAATATAAATATTTGCTGATTGAAAATGAAAACACGTCGCGTCTCAAGGCAGTTAATATACGAATGATTCTAAGAGCACTTGGGAGATCAGAAAAAGGACTGAGAATTATTCGAGACTAATCCCTGCAAAATATTGTTTTAACTTGTAACTCACACGAATTAAGAAGAGCATTGTGACCGACAGAACGATGACCTTCCATGCAATTATCTTTTTTACGTAAGTTCATTTGATTTTGTAAATGAACACGCTTGTGTTTTTTATTATAATGGCCTCTCAAGGTATACAGTGAGGTTCTTTGCGCTAGGTGTCGAGAAGTACTCGGAAAGAAGTGGAAACAAAATTGAAAGAAGATGCCCTGATGCAGTACCAGGATGCCCTGACGCAGTACCAGGATGCCCTGATGCAGTACCAGGCAGTGGCTCTCATGGTTTCTGATCTTAACTGATTGGAAGTGTTAGCATGTACATTGTTTTGTCTTGGTATAAAAGATGGGCTACAGCAAATATTCTGCTCAATACCACAGATTTGCTTGTCAGTTGTTTGACCTTAACCAGTTGAGCATGTCCCTTAGTGGCTGACGATATGTGCATCTCTGATCACGAGCAGAAGTAGTGGGGGGGGGAGCATCATAGCCATGTGTTGAGAGGGATTCTTTGGGGTTTGAATAATTCACCTCTGGAAACATGGGTGGTTCTTTCAACATCCTTAAACAACCCTTATTCAGGGACCTTTTGAGCGGGATGGGCTACTCAACCTGAAGAAAATTCTAACTGGGCCCCACCTGCAAGGTCATGTGCTGTTTATCTTGATATGAGATCACCATGTCGCGCACATATGGTTGTGATGCATGTGACTGGTGTACCTTTATCAGACGGGTAGTCATGATGGTATATTGGGCTCGTATATTTTACCTCAGTGTCACTTTGATGGCATGCACTGCTCTCTCACTCAATAATATAATAATAATAATAATAATAATAATACTAATAATAATAATTATTATTATTATTATTATTATTGGAGTGAGAGAGCAGTTCATGCCATCAAATTGACACTGGGATAAAATATACGAAGCCCAATATACCCATCATAACTACCCGTCTGATAAGGGTACACCAGGCACATGCATCACAACCATATGTGCGCGACATGGTGATCTTATATCAAATAAACAGCACATGACCTTGCAGGGGGCCCAGTTAGAAATTTCTTCAGTTGAGTAGCCCATCCCGCTCAAAAGGTCCCTGAATAAGGGCTGTTTAAGGATGTTGAAAGATTCACCCATGTTTCCAGAGGTGAATTATTCAAACCCCAAAGAATCCCTCTCAACACATGGCTATGATGCTCCCCCACTACTTCTGCTCGTGATCAGAGATGCACATATCGTCAGCCACTAAGGGACATGCTCAACTGGTTAAGGTCAAACAACTGACC
Source organism: Octopus sinensis (assembly GCF_006345805.1). Lineage (NCBI taxonomy): Eukaryota > Metazoa > Mollusca > Cephalopoda > Octopoda > Octopodidae > Octopus > Octopus sinensis. The sequence continues at coordinate 4,142 of NW_021832935.1, forward strand.
AGCAAATCTGTGGTATTGAGCAGAATATTTGCTGTAGCCCATCTTTTATACCAATACAAAACAATGTACATGATAACACTTCCAATCAGTTAAGATCAGAAGCCATGAGAGCCACTGCCTATTATTATTATTATTATTATTATTATTATTATTATTATTACTATTATTATTATTATTATTATTATTATTATTATTATCATCATTATTATCTTTTCCTTTCAATTTGCTTCCATTTCTTGCCGAGTGTCTTCCCGACTCCTAGGGCAAAGAAACTCATAGTATACATTGGTAGGCCATTAAACTAAACTCAATAGTTCGTTCATTTTTTTTTTTTAAAGTTAAAAAACTTTTACTACATGGGTAGTAATAGTTCTCACAGCGACAATGCTCTTCTCAATACGTGTGATGTACCAGTTAAGACAATCTTTTGCACTTCTTGCAGGGATGGTAAGCCAGGGATCATTCTCATATAAATTTCGGTTCCCTTCTTGATCATTCCTAGTGCTCCTACGATCACTGGTATTGTAACCGCCTTGAGATGCCACATTTTCTCAATTTCAATGAGCAGGTCTTTATATTTTCTGAGCTTGTCAAACTCTTTCGCCGAGATATTATGATCACAGGGGTTGCTCATGTCGATCAATAAGCAAACTTTATTGTTTTTGTCTTTCACAACAATATCTGGTTTATTGGCTTTGATGGTTCGGTCTGTATGTACCGGAAAGTCCCACAGAATCGTTACACTTTATTATTATTATTATTATTATTATTATTATTATTATTATTGAGTGAGAGAGCAGTGCATGCCATCAAAGTGACACTGAGGTAAAATATACGAAGCCCAATATACCCATCATGA
>NW_021832935.1:7500-15000 GCF_006345805.1 Octopus sinensis
TTTCTTATCATACCTAGGACACCCACAATAACAGGAACAGTTCTCGCGATAAGATGACACATCTTTTGCATTTCAATTTCTAGGTCCTTATATTTACTTAATTTGTCAAATTCCTTTACAAATATATTTTTATCAGTGGGAAAACTTACATCTATTAGTCTACAAGTATTTTCTTCCCTGTCTTTAATGACTATGTCTGATCGATTAACGTGAATCGTTTCGTCGTTGTTGACTGAAAAATCCCAGCGGATAGTGATATTTTACCTTCAACGACTGGCTCAGGGTGATGTTAATACCAGTAAGCAGGAGTGCTGATTTTGTAGTGTTTACTTATTTTTCAATGTAAATGGTCCTGCCCTATCGTGGCGATTTTTGTACGCGTTTGGTTTCAGCACAAGACATCCCGAGACGAGATGGTCTATTGGTTCGTCAAATATATCACAGAATCTGCATTTAGAGTCAGAACCGTTTTGAAAAACGTTAGCCTGGTAGTTTTTGGTAAAGAAGCTTTGGTCTCGTGCCACCAATATGAAACCTTCAGTCTCTGCTTTCAGCCCTGAGCTTCTCAGCCACTGACGGGTTGTTGCTTAGTTTACATGAATTTGTTTCTGTCCGTTCTTTTTTGCAGTCTGTTTGATCCGTTTTGCCTGTTCAGTGGCAGTGGTTTCAGGTTCTTCATCTAATTCAAAGTAAATGCCGAGTTCCCTTGCGAATTTACAAGCTTCCTTGACAATAGAATGTGACTTTTTGCGGCTTTCGTATTTGTACAAAGCAGCATCCAGTGCTCTGTACTAGATAATTACCTGTTCATTGCTATTGTAGAGGTCCTATAGTACAGTTCTACCTGCATCATCCCCCCATTACTTCTAGGTAGGTACAGACGATCAATGTCTGCTTCTGAGTGGTGCATGTTCTTCGAAGTTAATAGTTTTCTTGTCTTCCTCTATATGCGCATTACCATTATTATTATTATTATTATTATATTATTATTATTATTATTATTATATTATTATTATTACTATTACTACTACTACTACTACTACTACTACTAGTATTATTATTATTATTATTATTACTACTACTACTACACTACTACTACTACTACTACTACTACTAACTATTATTATTATTATTATTATTATTATTATTATTATTATTATTATTTGCCCAAAACCAATATAAAGTCGTGGCGACACGCTAAGGTAGCGAAAGTGCTGCGTTGGAAACTGCAACACGTGGTATGATCATAAACCACAGAGAGTGGTGGAGTCGGAACCCTATATAATCCCGTGGGATTTCCCAATGCAAACAGACCAAGCGCTTGAGTACAACAAGCCGGACCTAGTGGTGATGGTCATGGTTAGACCACATGTGCTCTCTAATTGGTGTCGCGTGCCTCTCTGACCCACGAATAGTTATGAAAGGATGCGAAAAAACAGACATATAAAACTCTCTTAAATACGAGACAGCTTGAGAGTAGAAAATAAAGAAGGTGAGGAGAGTGCCAAACATTTTTGGTTCCTTGGGGACAGTAACAGAAGCATTTAAGAGGAATATAATGGTAATAGGAAAAAGGTGCCCAGTAGAGGCTGTTGCAAAACGTTTGTCTCCTTGGCACGGCCAGAATCACCAGCAAGATATTAGGTACTTAAAGAGAACAGATGGCATGGAACCGTAGTCTGCAGGTTGCAATGCCAGACTCCAGGAGTTTCAAAACTACCTGAGTTAAACGAATAAAAATCATTATAACAATAATGATAATGTACTGCATTTTGAACCTTCTTTTTCCTCTTTCACTTCCTCCTCCTCATCATCAACTTCCTAATTATCATTTTCATTATCATTATTATCATTATCAATAACAGCATCAGAAGCGACAACCATAACAATTACAACAACAATATAAAGAACAAGACCAGTTAAAACAACGACAAGGCCACTACTAGACTTCCAACAACCATCAACAACAAACAAAAACAGAAAAGTCGAACTGCTAGAAGTAGCTGCGAAATCCCTTTTTGAATCACATAAACTGTTTACCTGGAGTAGAATACAGCAGGCATCCATAGAGGATGATGTATGCTATCCATTATATGACTTACGAGAACTAGGTTTACAAAGAATAAGACTTGGGGCCGATTTACTCAACTAAAGTGGGGTGCTCCAGCATGGCCGCTGTCAAATGACTGGAACAAATAAAAAAATATAGATAGATAAATAGATAACATGTATATACATATATATATGTATACACACACAGATATATGTACATATGCATATATAACATATGAGATATATTTTCAGCATGTTACATAACATGCATAACACATATTATGCATATTAACGAACATATATATACATACACACATATATACATATAGATATATAATATACATATATATTTATTATTTGTTGTAGAAAGAGTACCTTATATATTATATTTTAAATATTTATATATATATATATATAATATATATATATATATATAATATATATATATATATATGTATATACATATATTATGTGTATATACATATATATATATATACGTATATATGTATAAAATATATTTTAGGTGTTAATATATTTTATATGTTTTATAAATATACGATATATTTATGTATTATGTTATATAAATACACCATGTGTGTCATATATATATATATATCATGTTAAATATTAACTATTATGTGTAATATGTTATGTTCTATATATGTTATATTTATATTATATTATATATCATATATATATACATATATATATATATATATATATATATATATATATATGTTATATGTTATGTTTTATATTGTTATATTTATTTATATTATATTATATATCATATAATATATATACATATATATATATATATATATATATATGTTATATGTTATATATTACAATATATGGTTTAGCGAATTCTTACAGATTTCAAAACGCAATTATGGTTACTGGCAGCTCTACCATTTCGTGTTATCTTTATTATTGTTCTTGCAATAGGTTTTGATGCTGTTGTTGTTGTCACTGTTATAGGCATCTCGTCTACTTCTTCTCCTTATCTCTCTCTGTCTTTCTCTCTCGCGCTTATTTCTCTTTCTCCGTCTCTACGTCTTTGGGAGATTTCAAACACAGATTCCAATATATTGGTAAGTCAGGGACATTATGATGACTCTGGAGCCACCATATATTGCTGGTGCAGTATAAATACATACATAGGTATATATGTGTGTGTGTGTGAGAGAGAGAGAGAGAGAGAGAGAGAGATAAATATATATATATATACATACACACACAAATATATATATATATATATATATATATATATATATATTATATATATACCTTAATGTGTATGTGTATACACATATAGACGTATGTTATAAATATTCAATAATATATGTATGTAAGTATTTTTATATGTATATATGTAGTTATACATGTATTTATATATGTATTAGCCATATATATTTATGTGTATATATGATTATTTATATAAGAAAGAAGAGGGGGAAACGGAGAACTAAAAAGACAGAGCTACTTCCAAAGATATAGAAATATAACGCATTAAACACTCGCACACACTGACACACACATATACACACACACGCGTGCACACAATCACACATATAAAACTTATTTGTTTTTGTATGTACGTATGTATGCAGGCATGTGCGCATGTATGTATATTTTGTACGAGTGTACATATGTTTGTATATAAGGATGGATTCTTATATGAATAAATTCAGATTCGGCGAGGGACAAGCTTACGACAGACAACACAGTGGAAGAGAAAGGGAGAGAGAGAGAGAGAGAGAGAGTGTGTGTGTGTGTGTGTGTGCATGCATGTGTGTGTGTGTGTGTGTGTGTGTGAAAGAGACGTGGGTGAAAGATTGGGAGAGAGGGAGAGAATGCGTTGGTTGTGGGGAAAGTTGTCATGTGATATCAAAGTGTGAATAAATATATATGGATACAGATATAACCACATTTTCCTTGTATTAATATCCAGTCCTTATTAATATTCATATCAATGCTTTCCTATTCATAGCATTCTATTGGATTTTAGAATTTGCATACAAAGATTTTTCACGCGCACATACACGCACAAACTGATACATATACATATATATATATATAATATAAATGTGATATATGTATGTATATATATATATATATATATATATATATATATATATATATATATGTATATATATATATATATGCAAATGCACAAGCATGCATGTACATATACATATAAATATGTATATACGGACACAAACATATGTTGTGTATATATATGTATATATATATATATATATATATAATATCATATTATATATATATATATATATATTATATATATCATATATATATATATATATATATATATATAATATATATATATATTTACATATATATACACGCATATACATTTTTAACTTCGCTTTAGAAACGTTAAGAATTTAACATTCTTCTGCATGTATGTAATAGGAAAAATGCCATATTAAATGCCGTATGTATGTATTATGCATGTATCTATCTATCTATTTATGTGTACATGTATGCGTGTATGCTTTCTTCTGCTTTTAATTATTTGAAATCTTCCTACCAGAAAGGAACTGGTTTCTAACAAAGATACAAAGCTCCATTGTTGGAATGTAGATTACACAAACAATGTCACATTTTGCACTTGAGTAAAGTCTTGCATATTTTTACTGTTCCACTTACAGATTGTCTTTGTGATGTAAAAAGTTAGCTGGTTGTTGTAGTTTTCTGAAAACCCCAGCTTGTCCAGATTGTCCCAAAACTGAGTACACCAATCTTTGCTGGTATAAATGAATTTATGGTCTACGTATGCAAGCTGAAAGTTTCGAAGCAATTCTCCGTTTTTATTCCGCTTCTCTTTGATTTCTTAAGAGATATGCACAGCAGCAGAGCAGGACAGCTGATCACTGTAACGTACATATTGTTTCTTGCTTGTTCAAACAACGAATCTGGTCTTTTATGATAGAAGTTTTAATGGGAATATTCCACCATTACATCTTGTAATTGATGTATTTGTATATATATATATATATTCAATAGCAGAGTAGAACCTCTGTATTTATTCCAGGACAGGGAGAGAGATGGCATCGCACATTGCTTTAGCGACAGCCTGGTGTCACATTGAGAGATAGTACGTTAAGGACATTTGAGGGTATCTGCTGATCATAAGAGTGCTATCTTACACAGAAATGTGATACGATTTACATTTGCGGTGCATCATGAAGCTTCGGTCTTCATTGTTTCTTTTATTTATTAAGCATTTTGTAGCAATTTCCTGCTTTTAGATTCCAAATGCATAACCTTCTAATTGGGATGTAATGGTGCATCATAAATTCAAGAGATGCAAGTCTGTCTGTCTGTATGTATATATGTATGTCATAGTTCAGTTTTATTTCAAGTTTTCTTGTCAATAGAAAAAGAGCCGATTTGTAACCTAGAACCAAGGCTCCATTGGAATTTCAGAAACAACAGGGTATTTTAGTATATATGTATGTATACGTGCAGATTTGTATGTTTTGTTTTATGTATGTATTCTCGTGCATATACTTGCATATCTAGACATGCTCAGAAATAATTAAATAATAAACTTCTGGTAGAGTTTTACAGATCTGTAGTCTTCGAATCAGCCTTCTCTTTTCTGGTTTTAAGAAGCCCTAATTTCTCAAGATTGGTTTTTAGTCAGTGTGTTACAATATTTCAGGCCCCCCAATTATTACAGGTATAAACCTGAACTTGTAATCTCGACTGAGTGGCATATATGTGTGTATGTATGTAAGGATGGATGGATGGATGGATAGATGGATGGATGGATGGATGGATGGATGGATGTGTATATGTATATTTCCTCTTTTATTTTTACCCAGAAGGAATTAATTTCTAACACATACAAAGCTCTGATATATGCATATTTGTATGCTTGTGTACGGTTGTATGCATGTATGTATGTGTGTGTGTGTCTCTGTCTCCCTATATACATATATATATATATACCTGTATGTATGTAAGTATATATGTATCTACATACGTATATGTATGTATATATACGTATATATACATACATATTCATGTGTATATATATTTGTATGTATGTATATATATTTGTATGTATGTATGCACATTATCTATAGCTATATATTATATAAATGTACGTGTATATTATATATATGCATATATATATATATGTGTGTGTGTGTGTGTGTGTGTGTGTGTGTGTGTGTTGTGGTGTATATTTGTCTGTTTATTTATATGTATGCATATACGTATGTTTTCTATGCGTGTATATGATGCACGGACTTAATGGTTACGGTGTTGGTCTCCCGATCATAAGGTTGTGTTTTCGATTCCCAGATTGGTTTATATCTTGAGCCTTGGAGCAAGGTATTTCACTTCACATTGCTCTCTCTCTATTTCTCTCTCTCTCTCTATCTCTCTCTCTCTCTCTCTCTCCCTCTTCCACTCTCCTCTCCTTGCATCTGTGTGATAGCTGAATGAGCTTCTCTGCTTACGACCAAAGAATCAACTAAAACAAATTAGTGAGACGACGAGTTTCTTTTATTTTCCGTCTGCCAAATTCATCCACAAGGTTTTGGTCGGCCCGACTCTATAGAAGGAGACATTTACCCAAGGTGCCATGCAGTGGTACTGAACTCAGAACCATGCGGTTGGGAAGGAAGCTTCCTACCTCACAGACAAGCCTGCGCCTAAAGTGTAAAGTTTACCTCGTTAGCTTTTATACTTTAGAGAACACAGAAAGTTTCTGGTTGCTACGAAGCCCTATTGGTCTGTCCGACGTCATTCCTCGATTGAAATAAAGACACTTGTATTTAAAGAATCTTCTGGATTGAAATTGGATTATCCAAATTTCCAAGATCAGCTCCGTCTTTGGAAATGGAGCTTCGAGCAACTTTTTAGAATTTCTTGAAGCATGAACGACAAATGACGATCAAGAAAGAAAAATCTCTTCATATTCTTGACAACTTTGCCTCAATGGTATTGAAAGGAATCAACCATAACCATGTGTCCTGTGGTCATTCCACAGACAATCTTACCATTTTCTACAAATAGCCAGACAATATGGCTTCAGAATATAGATGTCATATGACTCGTAGATTAGACCAGAATCTCTCATAACCATTCCAAACTTATCACGAAAGAATCAGCAAATGTAGTCAGAAAGTTTAATTCATCGATTTTAATCTCTCCAGAGATTTGAAGTTATAGGAAATCTATGAAAACATTAGTGTGTATGTGTGTGTGTGTGTGTGTGGTGGCGGTGTTGGGTGGCAGTGGTGTGTGGGGTCGGGGTTGCGCATAAACAGTTAAATTCTGTTTGTTAACAGAGAAGTTGTTTTAACCCTTTAGCATTCATATTAGTCAGTGAAACGTAATGCTTATTTAATCACATTTATTTTTTCTATTTATCATGTAGGAGCAAAACGTCCTCCCACCGCCGTCCAA
>NW_021832935.1:20000-25000 GCF_006345805.1 Octopus sinensis
ATAATAATAATAATAATAAGTACCAGGCAGTGGCTCTCATGGCTTCTGATCTTAACTGATTGGAAGTGTTATCATGTACATTGTTTTGTCTTGATATAAAAGATGGGCTACAGCAAATATTCTGCTCAATACCACAAATTTGCTTGTCAGTTGTTTGACCTTAACCAGTTGAGCATGTCCCTTAGTGGCTGACGATATGTGCATCTCTGATCCCGAGCAGAAGTAGTGGGGGAGCATCATAGCCATGTGTTGAGAGGGATGCTTGGGGTTTGAATAGTTCACCTCTGGAAACATGGTGGTTCTTTCAACATCCTTAAACAACCCTTATTCGGGGACCGTTTGAGCGGGATGGGCTACTCAACCTGAAGAAAATTCAAACTGGGCCCCACCTGCAAGGTCATGTGCTGTTTATCTTGATATGAGATCACCATGTCGCGCACATATGGTTGTGATGCATGTGCCTGGTGTACCTTTATCAGACGGGTAGTCATGATGGGTATATTGGGCTTCGTATATTTTACCCCAGTGTCACTTTGATGGCATGAACTGCTCTCTCACTCAATAATAATAATAATAATAATAATAAATGCCCTGATGCAGTACCAAGCAGTGGCTCTCGTGGCTTCTGATCTTAACTGATCGGAAGTGTTAACATGCTCCAGTTCGCTAAGTTGGCAAAAGTGAGTAATTTTGCGACGGACTGGCGTCCTATCCCGGGGAAAAATATATGCGTCACGGAAACCGAGAAAACCGGGCCCTATTGATCTGAATGACTCAGGAAGAATCTTTATCCTCTTCTAACCTATTCAAGGAATCCGAGAGATTCAGGATCACCCTGACCATCAACGCACACATCCCCACCCAACTGCTTTTCTCCATTCTACAGGTGCAGGCCAGCAATTTTAGAGGAAGAAGTTTAAAAAATTATTTCGATAGGCGCAGGAGTGGCTGTGTGGTAAGTAGCTTGTTAACCAACCACATGGTTCCGGGTTCAGTCCCACTGCGTGGCACCTTGGGCAAGTGTCTTCTACTATAGCCTCGGGCAGACCAAAGCCTTGTGAGTGGATTTGGTAGACGGAAACTGAAAGAAGCCTGTCGTATATATGTATATATATATATGTGTGCGTGTGTGTTTGTGTGTCTTTGTTTGTCCCCCTAACATTGCTTGACAACCGATGCTGGTGTGTTTACGTCCCCGTCACTTAGCGGTTTGGCAAAAGAGACCGATAGAATAAGTACTGGGCTTACAAAGAATAAGTCCCGGGGTCGAGTTGCTCGACTAAAGGCGGTGCTCCAGCATGGCCGCACTCAAATGACTGAAACAAGTAAAAGAGTAAAAGAGTAAAAGAGTATACCAGTAATTCACTGGTACTTCATACTATCATCCCTGAAAGGATGAAAGGCAAAATTAATGGAAATTGAACTCAGAACATTAACAACCAGAACAAATACCGCAAAGCAGTTTTTGTGATACTCTTATAATTCTGTTATCCCAAGGTGAGGGCACATAGCTAAGTGATTAAGATATTCGGCTCGTTCATGCTTATTTCTTTATTGCCCACAAGGGGCTAAACACAGAGGGGACAAACAAGGACAGACAAAGGGATTAAGTCGATTACATCGACCCCAGCGCGTAATTGGTACTTAATTTATCGACCCCGAAAGGATGAAAGGCAAAGTCGACCTCGGCGGAATTTGAACTCAGAACATAGCGCCAGACGAAATACGGCTAAGCTTTTCGCCCGGTGTGCTAACGTTTCTTATTTCTTTATTGCCTACAAGGGGCTAAACATAGAGGGGACAAACAAGGACAGACAAAGGGATTAAGTCGATTATATCGACCCCAGCGCATAACTGGTACTTAATTTATAGACTCCGAAAGAATGAAAGGCAAAGTCGACCTCGGCGGAATTTGAACTCAGAACGTAACAGCAGACGAAATATCGGTAAGCATTTCGCCCGGCGTGCTAACGTTTCTGCCAGCTCGCCGCCTTTCGGGTGGCTCATGCTTGTAAAGTCATGAGTTCGATACCTGGCGATGCACTGTGTCTTTAAGCGAGACACTTTATCTGACGTTGCTCAAGTCCACTCAGCTGGCCAAAATGAGTAGCACCTGTATTTCAAAGGGCCAGCCTTGTCACACCTTTATAACGTTGAATATTCCTAAGAACTACGTTAAGGGTACGCATGTCTGCGTAGCGCTCACCCAATTGCAAGTGAATTTCATGAACAGGCTGTTCCGTTTTATGGACCAACTAGAACCCTCATCGTCGTAACCGACGAAGTGCCAGCTCTCGCCGGAAAAACAATAAAACTATATTAATCCATTGTAGTTCATATTTTGAGATGAGTGTGTAATAAAATATTAATAATGTAGACACGAAATATCATGAAGTGCTATAAATGAATTTAAGTTATGATTGGAAAATTATATATTGTGCACAACGTCGCATGAAACAGGAAAACAGGACATCCATAATGGATCGCAAAGATGGGAGAATAAAGAGAAAACAAAAGAAATCAAAAAATATGGTGGTAAGGACGGGTGTGTAGAGGAATAATAACAGAAGGTGGGAAACGTTGAGATAAATCATGTAAGACAAATATTTTTGTTAAAAGTGAAACTTGCTGGTAATTTATAAACATTGCTATGGAGGTTGTAAGATGGTAATCATTTGGGGGTAAAGGATAATATTATTAATTGAGTTGTATATTGGCGGAGTGAACATGGGAAGGAAGGAATGTGTAGCAGAAAGGTAACATAAATGTGTGTGCGTGTACGTATATATATATAGTTACATATATATATGTAAGTATATATAATAACATATATACACGCACATGTATATGTGTGTGTGTGGAGGCGCAATGGCCCAGTGGTTAGGGCAGTGGACTCGCGGTTGTAGGATCGCGGTTTCGATTCCCATCCCGAGCGCTGTGAGTGTTTATTAAGCGAAAACATCCAAAGCTCCACGAGGCTCCGGCAGGAGGTGGTGGCGATCCCTGCTGTACTCTTTCGCAAGACTTTCTTTCACTCTTTCTTCTGTTGGCCTGCTCGCTTACCCAGTGGGGTGGCGTCATTTGAAGACTAAATCAATGCGAAGCGCATTGTGATCAGCGATATATAGCATCATCTGAGAGCCTGGTCGGTCACGGGATCACGTGATATAGATAGATAGATAGATAGATAGATGGATAGATAGATATAGAGAAGAGTGCGGTGAATAAATTGTCTAAATTACGCAAAAATGAAAAGAAGACTAACATCTTATTTTAACAGTTATATTTACTAAAATTGCGTAAAAATATTTTGAAATGCTAAAGAGTAAATTTATTTAATAAAATCGTCATTGGCTTCAACCAGACGACGTCGGAATCTCCTGCAACTCTTCTGGACGGTGTCCTCGTTTAAGTTGATGAATGCTGCCACAATCCTTGCCTTCAGTTCATGTTTGGTGTTTTAAGGAGTTTTGTTGGTCTCTCACTCAACTGCGCCCTACACATTATAATGAACGGAGTCTGTTGAGTTAAGTATGATGTGTTCGCAGAAATTGTCTGGCAATCATGACTGGGTTCTCCTGTTTGTGTGGCATGGTGCAGAGTCCTGTTGCCTGACATAGGGTCTTCCAGCAGCCACCCTCTTGAGCCAGGGCAGTACTGGCGCCTCCAGGTACTTGATGTAGACCAACAACTTGAGTCTGAGGGCGTGTGGGAAGATGGATGGAAGCATAACGTCACCATCGTTAGTGATCACTCGAAACAATATGATGTTGACTGGATGTTTGATTTTTATCACTCTCGGTACATGTTCTCAGATTGCACTGTCCTAATACTGACATCCAGGCACTCTGAAATGTTCGTATTGGAGCTTCCGGCGTGAGTGCCAAGCAGAACAGCATGTCATTTCCAAATTTCCGGTGAACAGAATTGCATCATAATGCTTTTTTTCTCAAAGACGGTGCCAAAGTGACCCTACTATACTGAGTAGCTGACGAAATCAAAGACAAACAGTATGCATGCTCGAAATTAAAAATATAAAATGGCGACAATTTATCCATCGCACCGCACACGTGTCTGTGGATTGCTCAGCCACTTGAGCGTTAAAACATACTTAGTCGCGGTAACAAAGTGAAGTGGGTTCGACTCCCTCGAGGAAAAGAAAATCTTCTTGATTCTGTCGAGGGCCTATATGCCGCTTTATTAGGCTATTTTCCTTAGTCACTGCACGGTAATCGCCATACGCTTTAAACTTATATAAAAATACCATTATTATTATTTACAGGATTGTGAAAACGGCGTTGTATAGAAAACATTCATAGGGAAAGCAGTATATATATATATACACATAGTAACAAATATATATATATATATATATATATATATATGTCATTTTTCTGTCTTTGTTACCGTACACATTTACTTCCTCCCAAAATATTTAATGCTCTTAGCTTACATTTTAGGGGACAACCAGATTTGTACAGTCTCAAGTGTAACCGGCTGAAATTGTAAGGATAATCTGGAAACTTCACCGAGGAGAGAAGGCCAGGAATGACCCATCCTTCTTTCTTCCTGTCCGTCTTTGTATTAACTATCTGTTGCGTTCTTGTTCTATTTTGGGGATTTATGTATATGTATGCATATATATATATATATATATGTATGTGAATATATGGTTAGACATATAAATATGTATATATATATATATATATGTGTGTGTGTGTAATTATGTATGGACATGCATATTTTATGTATGTATATGTATATATATATATTAATCTATACACACACATACACACATATATGATGTAAGTGTACCAGAAGTATCAGTGGTAGTAGTAGTAGTAGTAGTAGTAGTAGTAGTAGTAGTAGTAGTAGTAGTGAAACCAAGTTTTAACGACATGGTCTGTTAAGACTAAATTGATTGGACTTTAGTAATAAACACAGCTGTCGGTTTTTACAGGGTCGTATAAGAATTATTTGTGGGTGTTTTAAATTTATTT
>NW_021832935.1:30000-35104 GCF_006345805.1 Octopus sinensis
CGAGAAACTAAACATAAATCAAATGAAACAGACTGAATTATGAAATTAAAATTTTCAAGCCTGCAAACTTTTTATTTTTATTTTTATTTGTCTTTTGTAGATCGTTTATATATTGTCTATATACACACGTGCTTCTATGTATATATGTATGGACGCGTGTCTATATTTGTATGTGTGTGCTTATGCACACATATATGTGTATGTGTATGTATGTGCGTGTATATAAATATACACACACACCTAGATGCGTATACATGCATATAGCGCTGTACATATATATATATATATATATATATATATATAGATAGATAGATAGATAGATAGATAGATAGATAGATAGATAGATAGATATATGCGTGTGTGTGCATGTGTACGTGTAAGTATATGTGTATGTGTAAGTATATATGTGCTTATGCATACATGCATACATATATATTATGCATACATATATATGTATATATGTAATTGTCTACGTGCATATGTACACTTGTGTGTATATATGTATTTACATTTGTTTATGCGCACGCACGCAGATGCAGACACAAACACACACACGCACGCACACACACACACACACACACAACACACACACACACACACATTCCCCGCTGCCATTTCTACGTCAAGTAAAACTATTTTCCTTTCCCAGGTGGTTTTAATAACAAATAAAATCAATTAACTTAATTTAATTTATATTTATTAATTGTCATTAAAACTACGACTGCTTCGAAAAATGACATATTAACCTCACACGAAGTAATTAGTCCCGTACACATATGAAATTATGTCTTAATTAGTGTAAGTTACATATTAATCACACCTTTAAGATCTAGGGTGATAAGTTCGAATGACATCAAATCCATTTCTAGCACTCACGTTTCTGAGATCAGTGATTTTCTGTTGGTGAGCCAGCAGTTTTATTATATTGGGTTGTCCAGAAAGTTCGTGCCGGTTTTTAAAGGAAAGAAAAGGGCCAATAAATACTTGCCATTACATTTTTAATCAACCAAATATGAACCATTTTGTTGCACAATGCGTCTCCATTTTTCCTTTGACTTGAAAATACCCTCTTCCCAGAATTGAGGTGGTTTCATGTCAAAGAATTCATCAAGGCATCTTTTTACGTCATCCAGGGAATTAAAATTTTTATCATTAAGACTATTCTACAGAGACCTGAATAAGTGGAAATCCAAAGGAGCTATATCTGGTGAATATGGAGGGTGGGGTAACTCATCCCAGCCGAGCTGCAGCAATTTTTGTCTGGTTCCCAAACCATCAAGTGCCGAAAATAAACTTTTTTATCTTCCATTTTAAAGGGTTACAGAATTAACACAGGTTATAGGGACATAAACCTTCTTCCACGAAAAGATAGCTTAAACAGTGCTCTAAATGGAGGTGTAGTCAAATCCAATTTTATGGATTCAACCGTGTTCTAAAATAAGTCGAAAGGTAATCTACTATAAATTGGCATGAACTTTCCGGAAAACTCAATAGTAAAGAACTTGATGACATGGGATATTTGATTCAGTTCTTAGGGATCAAAGTTCGAATCCTGCCGAGATCATCATTTCTTTTCATTCCTTCAGATTCGATAAAACAAAGTCATAGTGAACGGCGGTGGCTTAACCCTTTAGCATTCAGTCTACCCTGCTAAATGTAAGGCTTATTTATTCACATTGTTTTGAACTAATCATGCGTTATCTCATAGCTTTGAGATTTCAATGTTGTGATTGTTTGTTTTTAGAATGACATTGTAGGATAGGTGTGAAAGGCCAACTTTAGTCAGATTAAACATAAAACCGGTAGAAAATTTGGTTTGAATACTAGAGCATTAGTGGAAGAGTAAAGTCCTGGGAGAAGTGCCCTGTATTTGTTCCACTTCTTTGTGGCCTGATTTGCTTCATAGTAATCTTTAACTGTCACCCAATTAAAACCCCTACCTGTTCGTCGAGTATCTTATTTCTTAACTACCCACAAGGGGCGAAACACAGAGAGGACAAACAAGGACAGACAAACGGTTTAAGTCGATTATATCGACCCCAGTGCATAAATGGTACTTATTCAATCGACCCCGAAAGGATGAAAGGCAAAGTCGACCTCGGCGGAATTTGAACTCAGAACGTAGCGGCAGACGAAATACCTATTTCTTTATTACCCACAAGGGGCTAAACACAGAGGGGACAAACAAGGACAGACATAGGTATTAAGTCGATTACATCGACCCCAGTACGTAACTGGTACTTAATTTATCGACCCCGAAAGGATGAAAGGCAAAGTCGACCTCGGTGGAATTTGAACTCAGAACGTAGCAGCAGACGAAATACCGCTAAGCATTTCGCCCGGCGTGCTAACGTTTCTGCCAGTTCGCCGCCTTAATTTCGTCGAGTATCTTGAGTGGAGTTCCCTCTGTGACAAGCAGCCAGGTTAGGTCATCGGATGAAGATAACTTTCCTGCTTCCCTCAACCAGAGACGGAGATACTGAAAATATAAAGGACCCTATACACTTCCCTTCCCTTCCTCACTAAATGATTAAAAACACAGCCCGTTTTTCTACATAACTACTGTTTACTCAATAGTTAAGAGGGGTATGTACCCCGAGCAACCTAATAGTATACATCCCTCTTAGAGAGGGTCATTACGCCAATGTTATTAGCACAAGCACTGGTTCAAATCCCCTTCTTTATTATTAGTCATTTGGTTAAGTATCTTTCCTTAATCGATTATTTGTTTAACTTGTTTAAACAATAAGCTGTTTCGTTGCTGTATGAAACTGGTGCGTGTGTTAGTAATATTGGCATAATGACTCTCCTTAGACACAACCAAATTTGTTTCAACACACGAATTCACACAAAGAATCTTGCAAACTAGATACAAACACCTACAAATATATTTTACTTGATTCAGTCATTTGACTGTGGCCATGTTGGAGCATCCCCTTTAGTCGAGCAACTCGACCCCAGGACATATTCTTTGTAAGCCTAGTACTTACTCTATCGGTCGGTTTTGCCGAAGCACTAAGTTACGGGGACATAAACACACCAGCATCGGTTGTCAAGCGATGTTGGGGGGAAAAACACAGACACACAAACATATATACACACGCACACACACACACACAGACATCCTCACCCAACACACACACATATATATATATATATTTCTTAACTACCCACAAGGGGCTAAACATAGAGGGGACAAACAAGGATAGACGAAGGGATTGAGTCGATTATATCGACCCCAGTGCGAAACTGGTACTTTATTTATCGACCCCGTAAGGATGAAAGGCAAAGAGAGAAAGAGGGTGAGATATATAAATAGAAAGATAGCTATATATATATATATATATATATATATACATGTGAATATATATGCATATAATTATTATTTACATATATATAAGTAATATTCGTAGCCACTTTAACATCGCTGTCCGTTCGAGCAGACTCTACTGCAATTTTTTAACCCCAAGAGGACATATCCTCTTGCTGGTTAACGATGCACAGAGATTTTAGAACAAGCATTTTTCCTTTTATATATATATGTGTGTGTGTGTGTGTGTATGTGGTGTGTGTGTGTGTATGTGATTTAAAAAAAAGAGAAAAAAGACAACAAAAGACAACACGAGGGCATGGTACATGCAACGTATTAATAAGACGCTCGGAGAAGCAAAGGAAGAGTGGTTGTTTTACGTTTCGAGCAAAGCTCTTCTTCGGAAACAGGAGACATAGGAAAGTCCAAAAGAAAAGGAAGAACGAGGAAAAAATTGCCAACATCCACGTACGCGCTTCTCTCTGTCTGTCTTTTTATCTATGTATTTAACTAACACTTATCTATGTACCTATCTATCAATATTGTATATGTCATTATATATATAAACAAATATTCTATACTTATAAACATAATTATAACCAGGTGTCAGTTAATTGCTTCACCACGCACTGAATTTAGAAATAGGAGTTAAAATGCATTTTCTACTACTATTAGAGATCTCCTAGTCAATAACACACTTTTTTGCGTGGGCAAAATGTCTGATATTGACTGGGAGATCTCTAATAGTTGCAGAAAAGGCATTTTAACTCCTATTTCTAAATTCGGTGCGTGGTGAAGCAATTAGCTGACCCCTGATTATAATTATGTTTATGATTATAGAATATTTGTATAATTTTATCTAAACAGGTTATTTTAACGTACCGAACTACTTGGTAAAAGTATTAATTAATTAATTAATAAATTTCATTTAAGTATATATATAATAATATAATATATATATATATATATACACACAAAATTTAGAGGAATGACCATTAAAGTGGAAACCCTATATGCTAAACATAGACGTCAACTCAATGTTAATCTTCTTATTAATCTTCGGATTTAAAAAAAAATATGCTAAGCCACTGGTTTTAATTGATTAATATCAATTTCTACCCTTATTATTTAATTATATATATATACATATATAAATATATATATATATGTTTGTATATATATATATATATGTATATATCTATATTGTAAGAGGGCATTATTACACATAAATGCCTCACACTAGGAGGGACAAAGTCCATTACTACCAAAATTATACTAATCATACCCAAATGCAGTTTTTCAAAGCAAGACATTTAAAAAAATGAATTTAGTTTGTATCACCGTGATTTCACATTCAACTTACGTCTAATGATCGTCAGCAGAACTGATTCTGAACACATCATAAATAAACTACCAACCTTACGTAGCGAAGACGAACAGACAACTGCTCAATCCGGCCAAGCACATGGAATGTTTATAAATCATATATCCGGTAAATGGCGGGCTTTTTACGAACTGTATGTCGGGTAATGAAAAGTATTTCGGAATAAGTTTAACAATTAAGGATAATCTCTTAATAAGGGATCTTAACAAGAAATATCGGTAGCTAGCGTGAAAACCTCATAAAAGAAAAGAATTCGAAAATAATTTTTTCTTTTGAACAAATTAATTATATCTATATTGTATAGAGGGCATTATTACACATAAATGCCTCACACGAGGAGGGACAAAGTCATTACTACCAAAATTATACTAATCATACCCAAATGCAGTTTTTCAAAGCAAGACATTTAA
>NW_021832936.1:5000-17500 GCF_006345805.1 Octopus sinensis
ATTAAAATGCATGGGTAGTAATAGTTCTCACATCGACAATGCTCTTCTCAATACGTGTAATGTACCAGTTAAGACAATCTTTTTGTCTTATTATTATCATTATCATTATTATTATTATTATATTATTATTATTATTATTATTATTATTATTATTATTATTATTATTATTATTGTCATCATTATCATTATCATTATTATTATCAAGGCGGAGAGCTGGCACAGTCGTTAGCACGCCGGGCAAAATACTTCGTGGCATTTCGTCCGTCTTTATGTTCTGAGTTCAAATTCCGCCGAGATCGACTTTGCCTTTCATCCTTTCGGCGTCGATAAAAGAAGTACCAGTTGAATACTGGGGTCGATATAATCGACTCATCCCCCTCCCCAAAAACTGCTGCCCTTGGGCCTATAGAAGAAAGGCTTATTGTTATTCTACATACTTTGTTGTTCACCTCGTTGGCTGTGCACGTGAGTGTGTGTGTGTGTGTGTGTGTGTGTGTGTGTGAATTATAAAATGTTTCAAGTGTACTGAAAACCCCTCAGCTTTCCGATACAATAGTGGTTACTTAATCCCGCTAGAAATAACAGCCAAATCTTTCTCGAGTCCAAACTCTGCCACCTTTAAAAAAAAAAACGACATATTGCATAATGGAATCTGAAAGAATTTCAAACTGGCGTGGTGGTCACGGCTGGATGAGAGTCGACCATGAAAGCCAGACAACAACAACAACAACGACTCATAATTTACTGTGTATAGAAGTTCACCTAATTGATCAGGTGAGATTAGAAACCGTGTCAGCGTTCTCAATTCCCCGCCAAACCTTCCTCCCATCACCGCCGTTTCTCCCTCTCACTGCAGGACTCTTTACCAGGATAAAGGAACAGTGATGGTTTCAAAATTTTAGCACAAGGCCATTCGTTTTGAAATCAGACCATAAGGAGCCGGAACAAAAACACCACAAAGTATTTTGTCCGACACTCTACCGATCCTACCAGCACACCACTTGAATATTTGTTCTTTTTAATTTGTGGCACAAGACCTGAAATTTGGGGGAGGCAATGTCAACCTCGGTGGAATTTGAACTCAGAACATAAAGATAGATGAAATGCCGCCAAGCATTTCACCCGGCGTGCTACGATTCTCCAGCCCGCCGCCTTAAATAATAATAATAATATAATAATAATAATAATAATAATAATAATCCTTTCTACTATAAGCACAAAGCCTGAAATTTTGAAGAAGGGGTCAAGTTGATTACATCGACCCCAGTACTCAACTCATATATAATTCATCGACCCCGAAAGGAGGAAAAAGCAAAGTCGACCTCGGCGGAATTTGAACTCAGAACGTAAAGATGGGACAAATGCCGCTAAGCATTTCGTCCGACGTGCTAACGCTTCTGCCATCTCACCACAATCTCTGTTAACCTTCCACTATTATTTATCGTATGTGGTCGTCTGCTCGTATTTACACAATGCTCTGACACACACTAAAGGCTACCACTGTAGACATTATGTCGGGTAGAGAAGTAGCCTCAACACCCAACGAGAGAACATCGATTTCGTCACTTAACACAAGAAAAAAAAACCCTTATATCATAATTAACTGCCTTAAAAGGAAAAATCAAAATGTAGCCCTTCGAAAGAGTCTCACCCAACCGGTTCAGATTCCCTCAGGATTAAACTTCAGTAACAATGCTGGGTGTTAGGCCTTACTTGTGCACGCTGGCTAACCGCATATTGGACGAGTGTGTAGTTATGGTCACAGGGTTAGGCCTGCCTTTCCACACTTTCCGAGCTCGGAGGGTGGACAGGACACACCCGTAGTTATCTGAATAAGTTCACCTATTCACAGTAGTCAAGCGCGGAGTGGACTGGGTACATCTGTGGTACATCTGTATTTAGCCTTGGACATCGATACCCCAACGGAATTTGAACTCGGATCGAAATCATTCGGAACAGTTACCTCAAGGCATCCCGTCCGACGCTCTTGCTGCCCAGAAATGGTACTTGATTCCTGGAGGGAAGAAAGGCTAAGTCAACCTCGACGGGATTTGAACTTGAAATGTAAAGAGCCAAAACACATAGCGCAAACCATTTTATCCGAGACTCTAACGATTCTGCCACTCCACCTTTTCCCCTCTCCACTGGTACTTTATTTATCGACATCGTGAACACAAAAGTCAAAATTGATCTCGGTGTGTTTAGAATCCATATTGCAGGAAGTCAAAACGAATGCTGGAAAGTATTTTATCCGATGCTCTAACGATTCGGCCAACTTACTACCTTAGCCCTAGATATTATATATCTAAATACAAGACAGGATTGTCATAATTGGAGCGTCATTAATCATAGGTCTGCTGGATTAAGACTGCACTGAGACTAGACATTCGTCCATTATTCTATATACATGACCAAATACTATACAGTCTCACTATAGATGTGTGTATGTGTGCGTGATTGTGTGTGTGTGCGTGCGTGTGTGTGTGTGTGTGTGTGTGTGTGTGTGCGTGCGTGCGTGCGTGCGTGTGTGCGTGCATGCGTGCGTGCGTGCTGCGTGCGTGCGCTAGTGGTTGGGATGTTGCACTAACGATCGTCACAGGGTGGGTTCAATTCCCAGACCAGGTAACATGATGTGTTCTTGAGCAAAACACTTAATTTCACGTTGTTCCAGTCCACTCGGCCGTAAAAGGGTCACCATGCGGTGGAGTAGAGTTCCGACCAGGTGGGAATGCTGGTCTGGTCGCCAGGCCAGTGGCGTGGTATCGTTCGAAAGGCGGCGAGCTGGCAGAAACGTTAGCACGCCGGGCGAAATGTGTAGCCGTATTTCGTCTGTCGTTACGTTCTGAGTTCAAATTCCGCCGAGGTCGACTTTGCCTTTCATCCTTTCGGGGTCGATAAATTAAGTACCAGTTACACACTGGGGTCGATATAATCGACTTAATCCGTTTATATGTCCTTGTTTGTCCCCTCTGTGTTTAGCCCCTTGTGGGTAGTAAAGAAATAGGTATCGTTCGAAAGCTACAACAATGCAAAGCACATTGTGACCGGCGATGTGTAGCAACACCCGATAGTCTGGTCGATAGTAATTTCGGGGGTGGAGTAAGTCAATGACATCGGCCCCCAATGCTCAACTGGTACTTACTTTATCAACCCCGACGGAATTTGAACTCTGAACGTAAAGACGGACGAAATGCCGCTAAGCATATTGTCTAGCGTGCTAACGATTCAGCCAGCTCGCCGCCTTATGTGTGTTTTATTAAAAACCCTCACTACTCACCAATCAGATCCCAGTGTAGGTCCAAAATCTGCGCTGGTTTGGTGATTTTACTTTGAGAAATATATAAGATCTGAGTTCACTAACGGTAGAGCAAGGGTGACCCCCCGCATCCACCTCCACCAGCCAATGGTGTTTTAAGAGCATGGGCAGACTGGGCAGTGGCCCCGGTCGGGTGGGGTGGGAGAGAAGAAGCAAGGGTTTAGGGGTACAATTACCTGCCTATGTATGTCTTTGCTTTGCTAAACAAATACGGCAGGGCCCCAGTGCACTGCTTTCAATGGGAGCCTTTAAAGCAGTTAAGACAGCCCTCACCCCGACCCCGCTCCTGCCCGCCCCTATTTTGATAGCAGGATAGATATCAAGTGTTCCTTTGACACATATACATGGATATATATATACATGGATATATATATATATATATACACACACACACACATACATGCATACATACATACATACATGCATACATACATACATACATACATACATACATACATACATATATATATATAGTAGTATAGACTGGCTTATCAGGAACAACAAGTGTTTGTAGACTAAGGTAGTAAATGTTTGCTAAGAAGTTCAACTATAGGGCCCTGATTACACACACACACACACACAAAACATATACATACATACATAAACACATACACTGAGGCATACACATACATACAAGTATAACCTGGCTAGTTTGGTGGGTGGGTGGGTGGATGGATGGACGTTTTGGTCTGGATGAGCAAATGGTTAGGTGGGGTGGGGGTGTAGTTTGTGAGGGTTCAATCTGGAATAGTCAGGGTGGGATGTATTGAAACGGGTGGTATTCCGAATGGTGGACGCTTCATTATTCAGCGGAATAATTCATAACCTGTTAGAATGAAGTCTGGGGTCGGATAGCAAATATCAATCAGAGAGAGAGAGAGAGAGAGAGAGAAAGAGAGAGAGAGAGAAAGAGAGAGAGAGAATGGAACATGTATATACGCATACAGGTATAAATATTTACAGGTGTGCATTTGTCTTATATTATGCGTGTGTGTATGTATGTATGCATGCATTTATTTATTATCTCTGTGTGTATACATGTGTGTATGTATGTATGCATTTATGTATGTATCTATGTATGTATGTATGCGTCTGTGTATGTGCGTATGTATAGATACATGTATGTGGATATGAATGTATGTATGTCGGAATAAATAAATATTCATAACTCTGCCTGCGAGTCCGTGTGCACGTCAATCTGTGGGGAGGACTGAATGCATGTCAGGGCGCATAGATATATATATATATTATGTATGCATATATTCTGCATGTATGTGTAAATACATGTGTATATATCTATATAAGTATATATGTATGTATATACATACATATATACATATATATAATATATATATATATATAGTATGCGGCAAAGTAATTTATTTTACTAAGCCCTTTTATATATTAATAATTTGAATTCGCCTTGATGGTCCCTTTACATACTGACACTTGGTGAAATTGATTAATAATTAATTAATTTTGCCCTCAATTGTTGAAATTATATATATATATATATATATATATATATTATAGATATATATAGATATAAATATATATATATATATACATGAATACGTATATACATATGCATATATTATGCCTATATATACACACACGGATACATACATATATATATAATGCATAGTTGCACACACACACACATTTATGTAGGTGTGTATTTGTATGTAAGTTGGTGTGTGTATGTGTGTGCGTATATTTGTGAGTGTGTGTTGTGTGTGTGTGTGTGTGTGTGTGTGTGTGTGTGTGTGTGTGTATGTGTGTGTCTGTGTGCGGGCGTGCGCGCGGTTGTAGGAGTTTTGGGGAAGTGATCAACTTCCTTCAGAATTTCTATAGTCCGGTTACTATGGCAACTGCAATGGTGACATTTATGAGGTCAAGTTGCAATGACCTGGACATTTGACCTCTCACCTTCCCACCACTTCCTTCCTCTCTCTCTCGCTCTCTCTCTCTCTCTCTCTCTCTCTCTCTCTCTCTCTCCTCTTGAAAACGCCCTAAATTTTACTCGTGTATTTACTTTCATTCCTCAAATGTCGGTGGGGCATGAACATCACATACTCTCACACTTTGCTCTCTCTTACCCCTCCCCCGTAGATATTAAGTCCGTATGCCTATATAGAACAACACTTATAAAGTCTAGCCTAGCTCGTCTTGTATCTTTACATCGGTCATGGCCAAGCTGCAGCCCGCGAGACGTTCAGAATGGCACGTACTGAAAAATTACCTTTAATTTTCTGAGTAGTGTGGTCTGCCTGATGATGAGGCATCTCTTATGCGGCCCACTTCTCGACAAAGGTTATTCATGCATGGCTTATATGCTCGCTCCTCCTGCAAGAAACAACGAACAAACCTCCCTCAAATCCCTTAAAACCGCCTTAAAAATGGAAAGGACCCTTAATGTTGTGCTTGAGATTTTCGTGAGAAAAGAAAACGGAGTAGTGTACCATGTTAAAATAAAAGGACAACTGGAATGGAGCTAATCTGAAACAGAACAACAACGACAACGATGATGACAACAACAACAACAAACAGGGGACTTCGGTGTGGTCGTCTGACTTTGTTAGAAATAGCAACCAAACTCTCTTGAAGTTACACCATACACTTTTCAAGTAGAAGGAGTACATTTAACAGTCTAGTCCTAAATGCGCAACATGCGAGAGATGAGCAAAATGGTCGTCGCTGAAATGCCTTATACGTCTGTTTCAGCAAGGCCGACCTAAAACTAAACTACAGAAATAATAATGGTTTCTGATTAAATAAAAGGACAATAGTTTTGAGAGGAGGGAACGGGTCGATACCTATTTCTATTTCTTTACTACCCACAAGGGGCTAAACACAGAGAGGACAAACAAGGACAGACAAACGGATTAAGTCGATTATATCGACCCCAGTGCGTAACTGGTACTTATTTAATCGACCCCGAAAGGATGAAAGGCAAAGTCAACCTCGGCGGAATTTGAACTCAGAACGTAACGGCAGACGAAATACGGATACACATTTCACCTGGCGTGCTAACGTTTCTGCCAGTTCGCTGATCGATACCATCAACTCAATTGTTCGATTGGTCCTTTCTTTTTGCCAACCACGAAAGGATGAAAGGCAAAGTTGATCCCGCTAGAATTCGAACACAGAAACCTCTAAGCCAGCTCATTAATAATGTTTCAAACTTTGGCACAAAGCTGACAAATTTAGGGGGAAGGGGTTATTCGATGCCATCGTCCTCGGTACTTAAATGGTACTTTATTTTAGCGACCACAAAAGGATGAAAGGTAAAGTTGACCACAGCGAGATTTGAACTCAGAACGTAAAATCAGAAGAAATGCCGCCAACCATTTTATTCAAATCTAAGACATTTCCTTCGACTTTAATAATTCTGTCAATCAAAAAATAATAACACTCCTTTCTACTACAGGCACAAGGCCTGAAATCTTTTTTTTTGGGGGGGGGGGTAAGTCGATTACATGAATCCCAGTACTCGACTGGTACTTAATTTATCGACCCCGAAAAGATGAAAGGCAAAGTCGATCTTGGCGAAATCTGAACTTAGAACGTGAAAACGGACGAAATACGGCTGAGCATTTTGTCCGGTATGCTAACGATTCCGCCAAGATCGCTGCCTTGCAACAACAATACTATATATATATTTTTTTGTACTTCAAGCAAGAGGACAGCAACTTTAGAGGGAGAGGATGAGTCGAAACAATTGACCCTAGTTAATGACTGGTACTTGATTTTATCAACAGAGAAAGGATATAAAGCAAGGTTGGCTTTGGCTCGGTACAAAAACTAAAGAGCCGGAACAAATGCAGCAAGTCATGTGGTCCGGCGTGCTAACGATTCTGCCAAGCCACCAGACTGACAACGATAATAATAATAATCCTTTCTACTATGGGCACAAGGCCTGAAATTTTGGGGTGGAGGAGGGTAATTTGAATTCCGAACGTAAGGACGGACGAAATGCCGCTAAGTATTTTGCCCGGCGCGGTAACGATTCTGCCAGCTCACCGCCTTAACAATAATGGTTTCAAATTTTGGCACAAGGCCAGCAATTTCGGGGTTGGAGTTTAATCGATTACACTGACCCCAGTACTCAACTGGTACTTATTTTATAGACCCTGAAAGGACGAAAAGTAAAGACCACCTCGGCGGAATTTGAACTCCAAACGTAGCGACGTTCGAAATTCCGCCAAACATTACCAAGGACCCCAGTACTTGATTGGTATTTTATTTCAACGACCCCGAAAAGATGAAAGGTCAAGTTGATTTCGACAGGATTTGAACTCAGAATATAAAGAACTGAAATATATAGCGCAAAGCATTTTTTCTGATGCTCTACTGATTCTGTCAGCTCTCCACTTTAAACAACAACACTGTCTCGTTGTACCACCCCATGGTACCTATTCATATCAAGATAAACTGTACATCTATATAACCTGTGGTCACCTGACAGCAACATCTTTCGTCCTCTTCATTGTATCCATTTCGAGCTGTACTCATCGTTCATCTTCCCCTCCTGGGACGGTTCCAATAGCATATTAGTTATTCTAGTACTTATATAGTATATGGCAGCTCTAGCGTCTTATCCCAGAGGTGTGAGTAGAATTGTATTCACCTCCAGTAAAGAAGACTTAAAGAAAAAACTTTGTGTAATTAACCACTTCGTGTAATTAACAATTACTTAGAGTTAAAGAGAAAGCCTCTACAAGGCCGATCGATCAGCTAGAAATAGCAGCCAACTCTTCCTCAGATCACATTTTTGCGTCTTAGAGAAATACACTTCAGATAACGTGGTTTGGGTTTCAAGTACATAGAGAAAACACGAGATGGTCACAGCTAGAACACTTTTGATCTGCTCGATCGCGGTTGGCCATGGGTTAAACAACAGCCACAACAAAACTTCGTTAATTTGTCATGTTTAATGAAAGCTGTTTTAGGAACGCGGGGAACTTCACGGGAATTTGAACCTCTGTGTTGTTTCTGAGAGTTCCTGTAGATTCTTCATTTATACTCCCACCAGGTGTCGCCAAACTTCATTAACAAAGCCACCAGATGTCGCCCTATAAACAGCATAATGCCGCAAGGTGTCGCCCTAAAGACAGCCAAATGCCATCGGGTGTCAGCCTTGATATGAAGAAAACCTCTGCTGTCGCCATCCTTCATAATTGTGATGCACCCTGTACGTGGGTGGTGTCAGACACTTAAGAATTATCGCACACTGCTTAATATCAAAGATCAGATGTGGATGGGATGAGAAGAGGAAGGTGAGGTTCCGATTCACAAATAAAGATTGTGATGTGTATGTGTGTGTGTGTGAAATACATACGCACAGACATATATATGCATATACTTATATATGTATACACACACACAGTCACATTTATATAAACATGCATATGCGTATATATGTATGTATATATTTATTTATATATACACATGCACGTAGATATGTTATTTTAGAAAAAAACATAAGGTATACATGCCTGTGGAGAGCATGGTGTCAGCATGTGAGTGTGTGTGTATGTATATATATATATATATATATATATATATAAATATATAATAAATATATATATATACATATATAATAAATATATATATATACATACATACATACATGCATACATACATACAGATATACACACATGCATGCACATACGCACATATAAATCTCTCTCTCTCTCTCTCTCTCTATATATATATATATATATATATATATATTATATAGGATGTACTTTAGATGTGTGCATGTATAGGCGCGCGCGCGTGTGTGTAGGCATAATCGGGGCCGTGTGTTTAAGAGGGTTCGTCACACTGCTATGAAGTTTACAAGTTCTAACCGGCAGCGCGACACCTTTGACATGCGTCTCCGTTGAGTGAAATTGGTTGGACGGAAACCCTGTGGAAGCCATAATTTTGGTTATTGGAGTAAACCCGTCGTTCGGCTTAACACCACCACCTTGGGTGCCTTTAGCGGGGGTTCAGTCTATTGCAAACATCCGGATCAGGCTCCAATCTGGTGATGACGTCACCCTTTTCTCCCAACCGCTTAAGCATAAAAACGTTGTTATTCTTCCATTTACTACGTCATTTATGTGTGTATGTATATACACACACACACATGGATATATATATATATATATAATATATATATATATATACATACATATATATATATATATATATATATATATATATATATATATATATATATATATATATATATACATACATATATATATAGGCGCAGGAGTGGTTGTGTGGTAAGTACCTTGCTCACCAACCATATGATTCCGGGTTCTGTCCCACTGCGTGGAATTTTGGGTAAGTGTCTTCTACTATAGCCTCGAGCCGGCAAAAGTCTTCTGAGAAGATTTGGTAGACGGAAACTGAAAGAAGCCCGTCGTATATGTATATATATACATATGTGTGTGTGCGTATATGTTTGCGTGTCTGTGTTTTTCCCCCCAACATCGCCTGACAACCGATGCTGGTGTATTTACATCTTCGTAACTTAGCGGTTCGGCAAAAGAGAACCGATAGAATGAGTACTAGGCTTACAAAGAATAAGTCCCGGGGTCGATTTGCTCGACTAAAGGCCGTGCTTCAGCATGGCCGCAGTCAAATGACTGAAACAAATAAAAAATAAAAATATATATATAAAAGAATATAGTAAAGAAACAAGAATAAACGCCTCGAAACATAACTACATGACGCGTTTCAAAAGCATGGTTATTTATTTAACAATGCGTAATACATTATATATTACGTAAGTATCCATTATTGCGTAACCATACCATTTCATCAGGAGATATTCAACCTTCAATCGACAAAGTACAATTAATGTATATGTAGATTGATTGATAGTATTTCGCCAACTGAGGGTTGAATATCACATGATGAAACGGCGCGGCTATGCAATAATGGGTACTTACGTAATATTAGGTCATATATTACGCCTTGTTATAAAAGAATGGAAGAGAAGGGGGAAGGTATCTTCACATTAAAGACATGGCCTGATTGCTTGCAACACAATGGCTTCGGCTAAAGGTACCTCAGGTGACAGGTGGTAGTGTTAAACTGGGTGACGAATTAATTCAACCGTCTAAGTAGGCTGTAGAGGGAGCGGTTTGAATTCAGAACGCAAAGAGCTGAAACAAAAACTGCATGACACTCGGTCCGACGTTTATGCAGTTTCGTCAAACTACCATCTTGGATAAATACATTTTTATTTATCGACCCTGAAAGGATGAAAATCAAAGTTAACATCTGCAGGATTTGAACTTGGAGTACCAAGTACCGAAACAACTACCACGAGGCGATCTATCCGACACTCTTCCATTTCGTTACCTTAGGAAGTTTCAGAGTTTGTGTAAATGTTTACATCGTTTAAAGAGTTGTTCCTTCGTCTGAAAAGGAGAAATCAGTTGCAGAAAGGCCACCCCTATTGCGTCTTATTTCTGACCACCAAATAAGGATTGATCGCAAATTTGCAACCTTCACCGTATTATTGTTATCAATCAATCGAAAGAATCATCGTTACAGCGTCGAATGGAATACCTTCCGCTATTTATTCCGACTTTCGGCAGTCTAAGATGAAATGGCGCAAAGGTTAACTTTGCCTCTCGTCTTTTTGGGGGTCAATAAAAATAGTAACAATCCAAGGCAACAGTTACAGGGTCAGGCAAGATACCTTGTGGTATTGGCTCTGGTCCTTTGCATTCTTACAACAACGCTTGTGGCATTCCTTCTGCCAAGCTTTATCGGCTCAAGTAGGCACCCTTTTCCTGAAAAAAATGAAAAGAAAAAATTTTGCCCGGGCGAGGGCATAGATGCACTGACACACAGTCAGCCTTGATCGACGGAGACCCTAGAGCCCAGTTTTCACGAACTCTAAAGTTTATATACATATGTATGTATGTGTGTATGTATGTGTGTATGTATATATGTATGTATGTATGTGTGTATGTATGTATGTATGTATGTATGTATGTATGTATGTATGTATGTATGTATGTATGTATGCGTGTGTGCATGTGTGTGTATGTATGTATGCATGTATGTGTGTGTATGCATGTATGTATGTATGTATGTATGTAGTATGTATGTATGTATGCATGTATGTATGTATGTTTGTATGTTAGAGTATATTACGTTGTTTCAATCTTTGTCTCTAGTTTGCGAAGTGGTAAACGGTGGAGAAACAAAGAATTCCGAACCACCTGGGATAGGACGACAGACTTAGATAACTTTCCATGCTGCTGGAATTGAAACCTCTAATGTGAGCCATGGAAACGCTCGGCACATTTACAATGCTCCTACTGTTGCTACTGATAACAATAATGAGCTTTTCGTAATATAAAGCATCCCTTACACGGCTGAGCGGTCTGAGCCGTAAAATTTATGTATGCCAGCCCGTTGACATAACGTTATGTCGCTGACTGCATACGTGATCCATGGTGCATTTCAGATTTCAGCCCGTCACCCTGTTCTCTTGGTCATCCGTTCTCTACATTCAAGAGATAAGAAAATGAATGCTGTGCAAGCAATCTACTAATTTAGACTTTAAATATGTCAGTTTTTCTTCGCCAACCAGTCAATATTTTTGTATGTTGGCTTAATGATTTCTCTGTCACTACTTCGGAATGTACGGTGAAGTCTATGCTTCGCTGATCTGACATAAAACACCGAAATACGCCATGAGGTGTCTTCCGTACTTTCCGAAAAGAACAATATACAATAAGTTTCAAAAACAGAACAAGGAGTGTAAAGAAATTTATACTGTAAAGAAGAAACAAGAGTACAGGGGAATAAATGTAAGGAAGAAATAATGGCGATTTCGACGTTTCGGACTGTGGTCGTTCGTCAAGAGGCAGAAAAGTAAAAAGAAAGAAGTAAGAAAAGTCGAATGTTCCGCAAGTAGAAAAAATGTCTAAGTTTCCTCGGAACAATTCTTTCTAGTTAGCTTTTAGTTGGTTACTGTTTTAATAAGAATTGTTGATGATTAGCGTCAGTAAAAAAAAGTTCATGAGTGGAGGAGACAAGTCAATTACACTGACCCTAGTACATGACTGGTACTTTATTTTATCGACTTCGAAAAGTCGAAATGTACAGCTGACCTCGGTGGAATTTGAACTCGAAACGTAAAGAACCGGAAGAAATGCCGCTA
>NW_021832936.1:22500-29357 GCF_006345805.1 Octopus sinensis
AAATATACTTTCACCTACATAACTGTTTAATTACCGTGTTGATAGTGTCCTAGATAAATCTAATCTCGCTTGCTTTTGTTCTTATTGTCGTTGTCATCGACATAATCGTCGTCATTGTCGTCGCCGTCGTTGTTTTTGTTATTGTTGTTGTTGCTGTTTAGCTTGGGGCAGATCTATGATTAAAAAAAATCTTTCCAGCCAGAGGGTAACGAAGTGTCAACGACTACCTCATCTAATATATATATATATATATAATATATATATATATATATATATATACAACCCCACTTTTTTATTATTATATTTTTTAAAGGCGATAGAGATTTGTGGAGGGGGGTAGATTTGGCTGCTATTTCTAACAGACCGACCGTCCATCTAGAAGCACCCTTTGAAAGACCCACCCCGCCTCCACCCCTTCACCCCTCTCACAGCTTTATCGTTTAGTAAAGTTAGAGATTAAGTCACAACTACTTCAGTTTCAAAGCAAGGCTACGCTCGACTGAGGAAACATCGAAAACCAGGTGAAACGAATCCATAGCCGTATTAAGTGGACGGTTATGAATATTAAAATATTTAGTCATAGCTTTAAAATGGTTTTATTCTTGTTTCTTTTCTTTTTTTATTATTTGCTTTTCTTTTTAACGCATATATTTAGATAATTGAGTTGTTCTGCTGTTTTAATAATTACACATACATTCACCTACATAAGCGAGATACGGATACAAAGACATACGGTCACACACATAGACATATTCAAATACACAGACATATTGGATAAAAAAAACATCATGTACACACCTATATGCGCGCGCACATTGTGTGTGTCTGTGTGTATGTGTGCGTATGTTACGTACTTTGATTTATGTCAGACGAATGAGAGACGAGTGCTCAATAAATATTGTAGAGACGAAGTGGATGTGGTTTTATTGAAAGTCTTAAAGATGTTATCGCCTGTAGATCGCAGTGGCGTGAAACTCAAGTTGTGCAACAAGCTCTCGGTTTCTATGAAACCATATATGTGGTGTATGCGTATACACAAAAACCATAGATATGCTTACATGTATACATTATGTATAAGGTGGCGAGCTGGCAGAAAGGTTAGCGCGCCGGACGAAATTCTTAGCGGTGTTTCGTCTGTCTTTACGTTCTGAGTTCAAATTCCGCCGAGGTTGACTTTGCCTTTCATCCCTTCGGGGTCGATAAATTAAGTATCAGTTGCGTAGTGGGGTAGATCTAATCGACTTGTCCCTTCCCCAAAAATTTCGGGCCTTGTGCCTAGAGTAGAAACGATATATACATTATGTATATATTTATCTATATCTATTTATCTGTATATACATGCATACATCCTCCTTCTTTGGAATTTTCCCTTTCTCCTTCCTGACAAGTAGCTATGCTCGAAACGTTGAGTTCTTTCCTTTCACCGAGCGTCAAACTAATACACCTCTTCCTCACGTTCGTTGGTTTTCTTTTTCTTTTTTTCGTTTTTATTCGTTTATTTGAATTGCTTAATTCTAATTGACTATATATACGTGTGTGTGTACGTATATATATATAGCCGAAATTGCGAGGATGATCCGGTTCTTGACTGAAGATTAGAGGCTTCGAATGACCCGTCCGTTTTTTTTGTATCGTCTATTTGAATGTTTTGCGTTCTTGTCCCTATTGCATATATATATATATATATATATATATAATATATATATATATATATATGCATATATGTATATATATATTATATATATATATATATATATATATATATATATATGCATATATGTATATATATATGTGTGTGTATATGTACATATATGTGTATATATATACATATACATATATATATGAATATATATATATATGAATAAGTATATACATATGTATATATATATGTATGTATATATATATTTATATATATTTATATATATACATATATCTATAGTTACGTACAGGCTTCTATGTATAGGACGGTAGTAGTAGTAGTAGTAGTAGTAGTAGTAGTAGTAGTAGTAGTAGTAGTAGTAGTAGTGATAAGATTAGGATTAACGCATCAAGATCACATGATCTGCAGGAAACAGGACTGTTTTTAAAATGACCTCTCAGGTGGGTCAGAGGTCAGTGCCAGTTGTGAATACACAATAAGAATAAATATTTACTGTTAAATCTTTAAAACCATAAACAATTTGCAAATCAAGACAGATGATAGTTTATTTAACAGCACGAACCCCCGCGGCTTTGGGTTCGATTACCGCTCTAGGTAGCTGAACATATTCATTTTATTCGTAAATGAAGGACAAATATGTATGCGTTTGTGTGTGTGTGTATCTTTTACTCATTGGACTTCGGCCATGCTGGGTTACTTACCTTGAAAAGATTTTTGTCATAAGACTCGCCTCAGATTTTTCTGTTTTTAAGCCTGCTACTAATTCTGTCGGTCACTTTTGCCGAACTGCTATATATCGATAACATGAACAAACCGACAGTTGTCAAGCGTTGGGCAATACAAATATAAAGACTGGGCGCGCAATGTAACCACCAAGAATGAAACCCCAAACTGTTGTTACAGCATCCATCTAGGGACAAGGATACTCTGGTGCAAAACCCGCGGTTTCACGTGATTCTTGGTTATTTCGCTTCGGCCTATCGCCAGATACTAATCTCGGAGACTCAGAGAATTGAACTCGTGTTGTACAAATTGGTGCTTCTAAGCCATTCGTCTATTTATATATTTTCTTTAGTTTATCAAGTTTAGGGCCATCTCTATTATAGTTGTGTTTACGCCATCAGAGCTTCTCAGTCGTATTAATTGTGTAACTTTAAGAGCGGTTGTGAGGAATCTAGTTGGGTGCTCCTTGATATGAATTAATGTCCGTATCAAACATTATTATGTATTTGTTTTAATATTAATATTCGTACTTTCGCGTACATCTGTTATTATATTTTTGCTTGCGTTATTTCAACTATTTTAGAAGGAACTAGTAGAGATACCCGGCGTTGCTCGCGATTAAAACGACATAGTTTGTGTATGTGCATTACATGCATGTTGAAACAAGTGATACAGGAAAGTGCAGTATTGGCAACAAAACATTTGTGGAGTAAATGTTAAAGCTTTGCAGAAATGACAATTTCAGTGTAGCACACCAATTTGGACAGAATTATCATTTTAATAAGAATCGGATGGATCATATCTGAAAGCGACTCCAGGAGTTGTGAAGAACGAATTTGTACGTAGTCTGTTTCTGAGAGCTAATTCTGTTGGATCGCTGTCCAGTGTCATTAAAATGTTGTTTCAATGATGCAGCATGCATTTGTTGATCTTGGGAAAGTCTCCTCTCCCTTCTCTCTTGAGACTCCGTCTGATGTGCTGCAGCATGCATTTGGTGGTCTTTGGACAGTGCCATGTCCCTTCTGTACTGAGACCCCATCGGACGTGCTTGCAGCATGTCTTTGATGACGTTGAGAATGTCTCGTGTCCCTTATCTCGCGGGACTCTCGCCGTCGGTTTTCTGCTCTCCACTTTGTTTTATAGGCGTTTCTGGAGAGATTACGTTTTTCAATATTTTAAACAAAAGATTATGTACATAGAAAAAATATTCATTAATATCGATTTTTGTAAGCATTTTTATAATGTAGTTTGTCTATATTTTTATATGCAGTGTAAAGTAACTAAATATAAGCAAATTGTAAATACCTTGAAACCTTGCAAATGCTGCGATAATTATGAACTGTTAATGGAATGGTAGATGGGTTTTTTTATATAACTCAGACCTTCCACGTAATTATTTTGGGTCAAGAGTTTGTGTAGATGTATGTGTGTGTTTAATAACGTAGGTAACGGGCGCGCAAATACAAGCACACTCACAGACACATACACATTCATATACAAAATGTGACGATACGCACACATACACTCTCACATACAGACACATACATATAGTAAGAGAGACGCATGCAGATATACATTCACGCATGTCAGTCGTCACATGTGTATATGTATGTGCAGATGTTTGGGTATTTTTAATGGCGTACCTAACGCGGGAACACCTACGCAGTCAGAGAGACATACTCACTCATACACCTTCACACATACACACAGAGATACATACACACTCATATATGAGACGTCGTCGTTTGAAGTGTCCTTTACTATTTCGTACGCATCGAACGCGCATGCACACACACAATAGTGAAAGAATAAAAATAAAGCAATTTTTCACAACGATTTTCGATACAGTGAGAAATGTAAGTATTCTATTTAAATAGACGGAGCACTATTTTTCACGGTCGGTTTGTCGCATTACGCAGCAGGTCTGGGCAAAATGTTATAGGGCATGACCATCCATGGCACATAAATAACGTGCGTATAAAGCTTGCTGAAAATCGGTTGAAAACTATAGAAATGCATATATTTTACACACACAGACACACACACAAACATCCTTTGTTTTATATATATATATATATATATAGATAGATAGATAGATAGATAGATAGATAGATAGATAGATAGATAGATAGATAGATAGATAGATAGATAGATAGATTGCATCGCGTACGTTATATACTACATAGATGATATATGTGTGTGTATATGTGTGTGTGTATGTTTTATACTGATATGATATGAACGCTAAAAGTATTAATGCTCATTGCTGCTGCTGCTGATGATGATGATGATGATGATGAGGATGATGATGATGCCGTTGTCAGATGCCTAGAATCTTTCTCCACCCGTATGTATCCATTAACACATCCCGCATCCACCCTTCGTACCACTATTTCATTATATTTACCTGTTCTATTGTAGATTAGACTAGATAGATAGACAGAGGGAGAGAAAGAGAGAGAGAGAGAGAGAGAGAGAGAGAGAGAGAGAGAGACAGACAGACAGACAGACAGACAGACAGGTAGATGGGTAAGCATAAATAGATAGGAATTCTACAGACAGAAGAGAGACAGACAGACAGACAGGTCTGTCTGTGCATCTTATCTCTCTATTTATGTCTACCCACTTACCTATCTGTCTGTCAGTCTCTCTTTCTCTCTCTCTCTACATAGTACGTTTGTGTGAGGAAAAGCATTTAGGTAGATATGTTGTTAGGTAGGTAGGCAGGTAGGTAAGTAGGTAGGTAGGTAAGTATGAAGGTAAATTTACACGGGTATTGGGAAGGGTTAGGGTTAGGATTTAATGATGGGCTGAAGGAAGGCTCAAGTGTATACTACTTCAGTATTTGCAAAGGAGCCGGAAGTTTAAAACCGGGTGGTTAATCGGGTAGCAGAGGGTTGTTATAAAGCTCGGGTGGCTTGGTCAGGTAGTTGTTCAGGTGTGAGTTCAGGGCTGTCTGGTCGGGTGGTGGAAAGTCGATCGGTGAGTCGGGCAGATTAAGAAGGGTACTTCCGGTTGGACTACGTCGTTATTTATGTCCACACATTTACAGACGGACAGGTAATGTATATATGTATACATACATATATACATTCGTATATATGTATACATTATTATGGCTGCCCCCTCGTTATCGAGTATGGCCATTGCACGAAGCTTAACTGTTACTGGTGCTGTGATCGAATGTGACTTTTTAGCCCAGCTAAAGATCTACATACATATATACATTCATGCATATAATGAATGCAATCATAAATACACATGAATGTGTATGTGTATTTTATACATACACGCACACAACACACGCATTTATATCTACGCGTGTGTTGTGTGTGTGTGTATGTGTGTGTATAAAGATAGTTGTTTGCGGTATATATATGTACATGTGTATTTATGTAGACACACATTCACAACATATATATATATATATATAATATATATAATATATATATATATATATATATATATATATATATATCTGTATGTGTATACATACATATATATGTGCGTATGTATATACAGTCTGTATGTATACACAAACACACACGCACACATTATAGACAGGAGATAATTGTCCCACAAGTGTCCTTTGAACATTTTTTATGCATTTTGCGCGTAAAATCATAACGTCTACGTCCGCACACACACCAATATACATGCGCGCGCATGTGTGTGTACAAATGTTTTTCACTGAAGATATTCATTCAAACTGATGAAATTTTATTTGATGAAGATGAACGATTCTCTTCAGCGGAATAAGATAATTCTACGAGCAACACGTAACGACGTCTCATCTCTGACCAACAGCCAAAGGATGTAAGGTTGTTTGCGATCAAGAACGGTGAGAAAAGTCTTCGTACAGTTTCTTCCTGGTTCAAAATGGCGCCTGACACTCTCTTTTATCATTAAATACGACAAAAATATTAACCGTTATCGGACGGTTAAGGTTGGATATATACCTGTACTATGATGGGATAATATCAGAAAATACGACATACGTACAATAACGATACTGTTTTTTATTTTTTTTTTTTTTCTTGTTTCATTCATTAGATCTCGACCATGCTGGAGCACCATCTTCTAGAACTTTTAGTGGAATTAATCGATCCCAGTGCTATTTCCTTTTTGAAGCCTGTTTCTTATTGTATTGGTTTCTTTTTGCCGAACCGCTAAGTTACCGGGACGTAAACGCGCCAAGACCAATTGTCTAATGGTAGTGAGGGACAAACGCATGCGCCAACAATCACACTTACACGTACATACAAACACAAACACATGTGTATGTGTCTGTGTGTATGGTGTGTGTGTGTGTGTATGTGTGTGTGTTTTGTGTTGTGTGTGTGTGTATGTGTGTGTGTGTGTGTGTGTGTTGTGTGTGTGTGTGTGTGTGTGTGATGGGATTCCGTTAGTTTCCGTCAACCAAATCCACTCAGAAGATACCTACCCAAAGTGCCTGTGGGACTGAACCCGGGAC
>NW_021832937.1:0-29037 GCF_006345805.1 Octopus sinensis
GTGTGTATATATACACAATATTTGGAGCGGGTGCATTTGCAGCTTTGTTTGTTTTGCTTTATTCAGGAATCAGTTTCTAGTCTAGAGACACGGTACTATCATTGGATTTAGGTAACATCAACTGGGTAGTCGTTTCATATAGGCGTGTATTTATATAAGTATATAAATAGACATGTATGTACATAAGTATGCACACACGTATGTATGTGTGCAAGCATGGATGTTACTGCACCTGTGGATCTGTATATTTTGACTTATTTACATATATGCACTCATATGTTGGCATGTGAACACATGCATCTGCAGCAGCGTGCAACGTCTTCAGCTTCTTCAAATTTAAACTGGAGCTCGTAAAAAATACCGGGAATCAAAATCTCTTCATCAAAGCAAGCTAACATCTAACAGAACACCGAAATAGAGATACAATAATCTCGTCACTGATGAACGAACGACAATACGTCGTTTTGCAACTGAAATGAAGAGAACATTTGGAAGGAATTTATGAAACTCATTGAGTCTATGACTCCGATCCCCTTTCATCTGAAATGATCAAAATGAACATTGTAATGTTCAGCGAAGGCAGATCAGCCTAAGAACAGGGCAAATACCGCTTGAGCAATTAGCTGCAGACTTCTTTTGTGACGGTGTCAGTTCGATGAAATGTGACTGCAACTCAAAAAAGATCCTGGGGTCAATTCATTCAGCTAAATTTGTTTAAAGCCACAGTTTAACGACTGAAACAAGTAAAAGGTAAAATTATTGTCGTTGCATTACGCCAAAGACACACTGTATCGCTAAACATTGATAAGAAAGAGAGAGAGAAAACAAACAATTCGAAGGTGGGAAGCAGCCGGAGAGCGTTGATTGTCGTGTACAGGCCCAAGTAATTAACCTTGTATCGAGGCTATCTTATCAACCTTTAGCTGCAGGCTCTCAGTGGAGATATAAATAATATAGCAAACTGGCTGGCATTGTCAGAAAAGAAGTTGGTCTGACATTAAAAAGCAAAATGATTCATATGGCGAAGAAATATAGGCAAACATCTCTTTCATTGCCCCCTCTCTTTCTCTCTCGCTCTCATACCCCCCTCTCTCTTTCCGTTTCTATCTAGCTATATATCAATATGTATGTATGTATATGTATATATATATATAATACACACACACACACACACACACACCACACACCACACCACACACACACAACACACACACACACACACACATATATATATATATATATATATATATATTATATATATATATACATACACACCACACCACACACACACACCACACACCACATATATATGTACTGAACCACAAAAGAAACGTTGCACACGTACTAAATAGATACTGATTTATTAACACACTGCCATAGCATTGATTGAAGAGTGCTAGTTAAGAAACCGTTATTTCCTAATGATAAAACGTCATTTCCTGAAACATGTTTGACGTCACATGGTGTCACGTGGTGTACTGGATCCAAAGAGATGGATTCACTATCTCGTGTGACCACCGTTAACATTGATTACCGCCAGGCATCTTATGTACATTGAATGCAACAAACGATTGACGAAGGCCATGGGGATAGCAGCCCACACTCTGTTAAAACTTGCGGTGAGTTGTGCCGCAGTTGTAAGCCTTGGACGGATGTCATTTAGCCTTCTTTGGATTTTGTCCCACAGGTGTTCTATAGGGATCAAGTTCGGACTTAGGGCAGGACATGGCAGTGTCTGGATGTTGTGCTGTTGGAGGAAGTCTGTTATCAACCGGGCAGTATGGATACGGGCGTTTTCGTGTTGGAACATGTGATTCCGATGACGGGTGAAGTAATGCATAATGTGAGGCCTCAAAACTTGGTCGATATAGCGAGCAGCGGTTACTCCATTGCCCCGGCTTTGGTCAATGTTTTGGAAGAGCATCGGTCCTAGTATCTGGTTGAGCGCATCCCCCTCATATCATGATGCTCTGTCCCCCTCATGAGTCTCTCCCCACCACACATCCATCGGCACGGATTTCACCCCTTCTTCTCCAAACCTTATCTCTGCCATCTGCCACGTTCGAAACGTATGGATACATACACATAAATATAAACACATAAATTTACATGAGGTTATAGTTTATTTTTTTAAAAATAGAAATAGTAAATATACATAGCTTTTGATTGCATTATTTAACGTACACATTAGTATAGATAATAATAAATAATGATAGCAGTATAATTTATAATATTATTTAGTGTCGGTGTGATGAGGATAAAGGATATTTTTCTGAGTAAATTTTTGTGCAATAGATGTAATTTTTTCTTAACCGTATAGAAGTGAAAGTAAATATTTACTATTTCTCCATTAATTCATAACGAGTTCGTTTCTGTTTTAAAATACTAAGGTGCAAAAAGTCGTGTTTTAATCTGATGAGATTTTTACTCAAAATATTTCCAAAATACAAAATTTCTATAAATTTGTTATTGGTTTTGGCTTTGAATCGAAACAATTGTACGGTTATTAGTGTAAATATATCATAATAATAATATAATATCATGCTCATAATTTATCATATGTCACTTTAAACTCTCCATTTTCCTTTTATTATTTTTATATATTGTGTATATACCCATTTGTATTGCAGCATTTTTTCCCTACTATATTGGGTATTAAATCAGTTAATCAGCGAAAATTGCATGTTTCCAATTCTATAAGAGGAGTTTGTTTCCTTGTATTCGATTATATATATATACACATACATACATATAGGCACAGGCGTAGCTGTAGGGTAAAAAGCTTGCTTCTCAACCATATGGCTCCGGGTTCAGTCCCACTGTGTGGCACCTTGGACAAGTGACTTGTACTCTAGCCTCAGGCCGACCAAAGCCTTGTGAATGGATTTGGTAGACAGAAACTGTAAGAAGTCTGTCGTATATGTATAGATATGTGTGTGTGTGTGTGCGTGTGCATGCAAGTGTGTGTGAGTGTGTGTATATGTGTGTGTTTATGTTGTCCTCTCACCATCACATGACAACCGATGCTGATGTCTTTATGTTTCTGTAACTTAGCAGCTTAGCAAAAGAGAACGATAAAATAAGTACAAGGCTTGCAAAGAATAAGTTCTGGGGTCGATTTCTCTAAGATGGTACTCCAAAATGGCCGTAATGAAATGACTGAAACAAGTAAAAGAATATATATATATATATATATATATATATATATATATATATAATATATATATATCGTTTGTAAAAGACATAAATCCGAAACAAGAAGCAAGCACTAATTGTAGAGCAGTATATTTTGAAAATGGGGAAAGCCGGTTTATGTATATGCTATGTATGTGTGCATGCATGAACATATGTATGTAAGAGTGATATTGGTGAATAGAAGTTTGTTTCACGACCATAGGGTACTGGGTTCAATGCAACTGAATAGCGCCTTGCCTAAATCTCACTTTCTACAACCTTGAGTCGTGGTGTAGAAAGTGAGTGAATTTGGGTAAACATAAGCCTTAAATGGCCGTTTCTGGAGAACCTTGGATCGTATGTTTATTAAATAAGAAATTACTTGCAGTTAATCAACAGCAACAACAGCAGCAATAACAACAACATTAACACCACCAACAACAGCTCTCTACCCGTTAAAAGCCACCGTTTACGCAATGGGGATAACAACGTAGCTTTGGCACCCGTGCAACCGCCCGTCTATCACGTGTGGTGGGTGGATCTTCAAGTTGCCACACGCATTCTTAGTGGCTTAGAGTAGGCTCGAATTAGAGATTATTCTTTGTGGCTAATGGCGTGAGTCTTGGATTGGAAGAAAGAAGAGAAGAAGAAGAAGAAGAAGAAGAAGAAGAAGAAGAAGAAGAAGAAGAAGAAGAAGAAGAAGAAGAAGAAGAAGAAGAAGAAGAAGATGATGATGAAAAAGAAGAAGAAGAAGAAGAAGAAGAAGGATGAGAAGAAGAAGAATGAGGAGAAGGAGAAGGAGATGAAGAAGAAAACAGCGACGGCGACAACTACAATGATAACAATAACGACAAAGATGACAACAACGACACTATGCTTGGCAAAAAAAAAATGGGATGGTCACTGCTGGATTAACTTTGGTCATAAGCCTGTTTGATCAAACTTGAGGCTAAACAATAACAACATCAACAACATTTTCCTTTCTGCAAACTTTATTGCACTTTTGCTTTGTGTCAGCCTCAACAAAACTAAATTTTCACTCCCACCGACTCTGCCTAATGGTCCAGATACCAAAATATATCCCATACACTTCTTTATTTCATTGATGGTCAAATGTTAGACAAGCTTAAGACTCTAGTCCACTCGACAACCTTCTAATGAAAGAATGTTTCGGCTATTTTCATTACGAGTTGTTGTGGCAATATTATGTGCATTCATATTGTGTTCCAGTAAAACGACCATATTTCAAATCTTAAGTCACGGTAGCAGTCTAAACAAATTCCACAAATTCTAAAGACATAAATTAATTTTTTTTTCTGTCATACCATCTATTTAAATTTTAATACAGAAATTAGACATATCCAGGTATATATGACTTTCACACACACACACACACACACACACACACACACACACACACACACACAGACACACAGACACACACACACACACTCACACACATACACACACGCACACATAGACACACAGGCGCATACACTCATACACACACACACTCACTCACCCTCACACACACACACACAG
This sequence comes from Octopus sinensis, assembly GCF_006345805.1. Lineage (NCBI taxonomy): Eukaryota > Metazoa > Mollusca > Cephalopoda > Octopoda > Octopodidae > Octopus > Octopus sinensis. Next base: position 4,717 of record NW_021832937.1, read on the forward strand.
ATGTATATATGCAAAGCTTTCTTTTCAGCTTAAAGTTGTCTCCCTTGATATCAAGTACTAAAAAGAACTGACGAGTTCGAAATGCATCTCTCAGTCGAACAACCATTTTGTCTTAAACGATAACTTTTTTCTTCGCGACGAACTGCAGTGAATGACTTTACTGTTTCAAATATCCCAAAAGATATCTTAACTGGTCTTAAGTTTGCAGTCTTTCCGCCATTGTTTTTCGCATCTACTCACGAGTACACACACACACACGCGTGTGTGTGTGTGTGTTTATGCTCTTCTCTTTCTCTTTAATTTTAAACTAAATGTTGACAGGTCACCTTCTTAGTAGCAAGGCTGTGAAGGAAAACATCTTGTTTTAACCATCATTATTTAAATCATAAGAAGGTCTTGCAAATTTTTATAGTGCCAGAATCGTGGTCATTGAATTAAGGGTCTCTCCCCGGGATCCCAAGCTCAGCCATACTTTACTCTAGACGAGTTGGTGTGTATCCCGCTGCTCCAATAATAACAATAGGTATGAAGCTAAAATGAATCTTGAATACTGGATTTGAAAACTCATTATCAAATGTATGTATGTATGTATGTGTGTATGTATGTATGTATGTATGTATGTATGTATGTATGTATGTATGTACATCCGGATTACAAGCCTGAACTTATAATCCGGATAGAGTAACTGCAAATTTCTCAATAGTTCAGCGTAAGTATTCTCTTTTCCACTGATCTTCAGCCTTACGTTAATATCCGTTGGGCAGCTAATTTCATAGCTGTACACAGTTTCTCTTCTCTATCCCAAATCATTATATCGGGTCTGTTGTGTTTACATTTTATTGAAGTCTTCACTGAAACATGTATGTATGTATGTATGTATGTATGTATGTATGTATGTATGTATGTATGTATGTATGTATGTATGTATGTATGTATGTATGCACGCATGTATGTATGTACGTATGTATGTATGTATGTATGTATGTATGTATGTATGTATGTATGTATATATATATATATATAATATATATATATATTATATATATATATATATATATATATACACATATATGGATGTATGTATGTATGTATGTATGTTGTATGTATGTATGTATGTATGGATGTATGTGTACACATATAATGTTATAGTTTAAAAGTCGATCCTTTATTCTATCAGTAAATGACATCTTATAGAATACAAATAATAAATTATAGAGAAAAAGTATATAGAATATAAAGTGTGGGAGAGAAACGGGAGAAAGAGCAATAGTAGAGAGGGACAGCGAAAGGAGTTAAAAGAGGCGAGAGAAGGAGAGAGATTGAAGCAGCGAATGAGGGGTGGGATGGAAGATTGAGTTACACTTACTCGTTTCTATCAATCAATCAACCAAACTCATTCCACTTACCCTTTATCTGTCTGTCTATGTATGTATACGGACATGAATATATTTCGGTGTATTTCTTTTTTCTGTCTGTCTGTCTGTCTCTTTCTATGTATGTATGTATGTATGTATGTATGATGTATGTATGTATGTATGTATGTATGTATGTATGTATGTATCTATCTATCTATCTATCTTTACACACACATGTACGTATGTATGTATGTATGTATGTATGTATGTATGTATCTATCTATCTATTTTTACACACACATGTATGTATGTATGTATGTATGTATGTATGTATGTATGTATGTATGTATGTATCTATCTATCTTTACACACACATGTATGTAGGTATGCATGTATGTATGTATGCATGTATGTATGTATGTATGTATGTATGTAAGTATGTATGAATCTATGTATGTATCTATGTATGTATGTGTAGGAATGTCTGTACGTACACACACATACTCTGTCTGTCTTTCTGTCTTTCTGTCTAACAGTCCTTCTCTTTAGATGTGAGTATGCTGTATATTCGGATCATGTGGGTCGGCATTTTGTATAAAAGAAAAAGACTAACTCGTCACTCAACACAAGTCCTTTGATAATACATTTTTGCAGTTACTTAGAAACGAATAAATAAACTAAAGGTTACATGCTTCCTCCATCTTGAGACTTCTTCACTGTATTACTGTATTTGAGCAGAGGACGTTTTCGTTTTCGCATACGCACACACACAAACACATACACACACACACACACACACACACACACACACACACACACACACACACACACACACACACACACACACACACACACACACACACACACACACACACACTTGGACTTTTTCATGTCGTTGTCCCATCGCAGGATTCAGATGAACAAGGTATTGAAAGATGGCTAAATTAGGCAGTCAAGAGTGGATTGTGCTTACATTTCTATCGACTCATTACGTTTTGAGTTCAAATTCCGTCAGGGTCAACTTTGCATTTGATCCCACTGGGATTGATAAAATAAAATACCAGTGAAGTATTGGGCTTGATGTAATCAACTAGATCCTTTCGCTAAAATTTCAAACCTTGAGCATATTGTAGAGAGAACTACTACTACTACTACTACTACTACTACTACTACTACTGATGAGAAATAAGAATAATAATTATAATGATAAAAATAATAATTTGGCGGATGTCGGAGACAGGTAACACCAACAAATTGGAATTTCTTCTTTTTGACGAGGATTTTTCATTTTTTTTTCACGGGGCCCTTGGAAATGATCTGGAGCATCTTTTTAACAAAAAAAAAATTTTTTTAAGATTTCTTTTAAACTCCACCACCACCATCATTTCACCCTCCTCCAGACCGATTTAGACGATTTTGTGGGCACTATGCACGATGATTTTGGGGGGAGTCACTCCGCACTTAAAAACTATAGGAGAAGCCTCTTCGGTAAAAAAGTAAGTAAATATTTTCAGACGCAAAGGTGTGTAATTAATGGAAGATTTGGTTGTTGTTTCTAGCATATCGCATGATTACCTTCCTCGTTTCTTTCTCACTCTGATACGTATTGATGTTTTTCAATATTTTCTCCCCATTAATAGCATAAACTCATTTATGCTAGTAAAATAATTTTTTTGAAAATTTATGGTTTTAATTACCGGTCATGAGATATGCTAGAAACAACAGACAAATCTCCTTAAATCACACACCTTTTCCTCTGAAAATATTTAATTCTTTTACCGAAAAGCCTTCTATAGTTTTCTCAAGTGCGTAGTGCCCACAAAATCGGTCTGGAAAGGGGAAGATGTGTGTGGAGAGGGGGTTTTATAATAAACATTTTTCGTAAATTTTTTTTTTTGGCTAAAAGGATGCCCCAGGGCATTTCCAAGTGCATTGTGAAAAAGAAAAAAAAACTCTGAAAACAGAAATTCCTGTCAAAACAGAAATTCCATCCTGTAGGTGCTACATATCTCCGACGTCAGCCAATAATTTGTTTAATTGCTACTTCAAAATTCTTAATTTTCAGTGGTAAGAATTTTATTGAATATGGTATCGAATGGTACAGGGAGAGCTTTTTAAAATACAATTTAACGAAAGCAATTAACCGCAAAATCAATTGGTCAAAGTAACAGTAGCTCGAATCAACATTAATTGATTTATAGCAAATATTAAAATAAGTAAATCTTAGAGCGAGTTATAAACAGTAGCTGCAACACATCGTGACGTATATTTGCCATTTAAATATGGCTAACCCCTAAGGGTGGATGCTACTGTAGTTTGTAGCCCCAGGAGGACACCTCCTCCAGCTGGCTATAGACACACTTTGCAAATACTGATAAGACACAGAAAGTGTGTCTATAGCCAGCTGGAGGAGGTGTCCTCCTGGGGCTACAAACTACAGTAGCATCCACCCTTAGGGGTTAGCCATATTTAAATGGCAAATATACGTCACCATTAAAATAATTAAAATAACAAATATTAAACTAATAATAGCCTATATTAAAACAAGGCTTTCATTAACGGTGTAGTTTATGTGTGCGTATTTGTCTCGTTTGCATTCACAGTATAAACAATCTTCACATTTCAGGAGTTTCTGTAATCAGCGTCAATCAAAAAGAATCAAATCTATGTTAAAAGCACAAGTCTTCAGGGGTTTTAATAATTTCATTATTCAGCTTAAAGGATATCTTAGACTTATGAGACCAGATGAGAACACTAAATTGGATTTGTTTCTGTTAAGTCTTTGAGATACAATATTTGGCTGCCATGATAAAATAGAGAGACTTGGAATTATATTTTAAAAGGCGAGGCTTGAAGATGGCATTACATTCTATTCAAGAGTAAAACTTTCATTACGTCTAAATTTATCGGAAGCAAACAACCTTTTAATTAGTTTGATAATTTTCTTAGATAAAGATCAAAATACTGTAATCTAACCATTTACGAAAGAGCTTATAAGAGATGTTTCTTCCTCAACCCACTCAGGGATTAAATGGGGACCGATCCAAAGGCAGTTTACTCTTTTACTTGTTTCAGTCATTTGACTGTGGCCATGCTGGAGCACCACCTTTAGTCGAGCAAATCGACCCCAGGACTTATTCTTTGTAAGCCTAGTACTTATTCTATCGGTATCTTTTGCCGAACCGCTAAGTTACGTGGACGTAAATACACCAGCATCGGTTGTCAAGCGATGTTGGGGGGACAAACACAGACACACACACACACACACGCGCGCGCACATATACGTATGACGGGCTTCTTTCATTTTCCGTCTACCAAATCCACTCACAAGGCTTTGGTCGGCCTGAAGCTATAGTAGAAGACACTTGCCCAAGGTGCCACACAGTGGGACTGAACCCGGAACCATATGGTTGGTAAGCAAGCTACTTAGCATACGGCCACTTCTACGCCTAACTTTACTTCATCTCATGAAGCTGGCGAAACCTTTACGTTGCAGGATGTCGCTACTGCTCAGGTGGAGGAGTCGACTTTTAGAATAACTACAATAACCAGTTGTTGAGAAATCAACTTCAGTTGAAGCTTAAACTTGTTTTTCGCGTTGTTTTAGATAATATCCCGCTTTTGATAAATGATGTCTTTATTGTAAGTGAGATACAATCTCAACAAACCAGTTAAAACGAGCTCCTGGATCCAAAACTCAAAATAGCACTTAGGAAACTGCAAACATCTGGTCATGCAGCCCTCGTTGTTATGTAAATACAGCAACTCATACAGTAATTATGATAATACAAGTAATCATAATAACATAAATTTAGAAGCGGTAAATCGTGAAGACATGTCTAACACTCTACCACTATTGGAATAAACAATTTTAACCAACCAAATATTTGAACGAATTATGTTATATCTTAATTATAAGCAATTACAAAATTTTTATTTTACTCAAAAATTACTAACTTTTGGCATTTCTTCTGAAGTCTCTTTATTTAGTTATGCAGAGTTTAAAAGAATATCCAATATCATATTGGATATTCAGTAATTATCCTACATTGTTAGTTAATTACTAATAGCAGAATTAAGTAAGATTGCGAAAGTTCAATAATCATGCGCTCTTAGTTGTAGCGAAACAATTTGCCATTTATTATAAAACGTGGGTGAAATAGCTTCGCTAGTCGACAAACTCTAAAATACTTCTATGGTTTGGATAATTGACTCCTTGAAATTACGGATCATTAGTGTTATTGCTGCTGTTATATATACTTAGAACTGAGCATTTATAAATATATATATCAGATTATAAAGCGAGGAATTCTTATTTGATTTTATAAGGCTGCAGCTACCCCAATACCGACTCATATCTATCTCTTAAAGGTGTCAGCCAATTTGGGCTCCCTGATAAACCAATTACCAAGCCAAGAATGCTGCCATACAAAAAAGCCATATCTGAAATTTGCTGTCAAACCTGATAGAAGTTCTTCCTCTGAGTACATATGGTAAGATTTAGCCAATTACGATGTCGCAAATATGAATGGCGGGTTTTGTTCTCATTAGTCAGAAGTTAGTGATCAGAAATTAGATTAAGAAGGACATGAAATATAAAACCAGAATATGTTCCATATTAATTCTATATTTCATGTGTAATAGATTGTGTAGTAACACACACACACGCACACACACACACACACACACACACACACACACACACACACATACACACACACACATTCCAGGGTGTACACGTACTTCTATGCCATCATATTTCTGGGATCATAAGTGTGTCTGCATTCTTATAGAAACATTGTGATTATGTGCGTGCGCGTGTGTGTCCTAATTTCAAACTTTTCCCTCTTTTTCCGTGATCTTCACCTCCTCAAACAATTTCTTGTTGCCCTCATTTTCCCTTCACACGTCTTTACATCGCCCTAAACTTATTTTCACTAAAATTCCCTTCTCATATCATGCTGATTCCCTAAACTATTGTCTCTATCACACTTTCATCCAACGTGCTTCCCGCTTGAACTTCAATTCCTCTAACCACAATACCAAATCTTATCCAATGAGCCCATACTCACCTATTCTTCATGTCTACCAAATGGAGAGTCTTTCTTACTGAAGACTACTGTCTATAAAGTAAAATGTTAACATACATAACACAACACACACACACACACACACACACACACACACCACACACACACACACACACACACACACACATGTAAATATAATAGGTGACAATTATTCGGTAGTCATGATAAAACTCCGAGTTTCAGATGTCGGGGCGGAAATCAACGCCGGCATCTCATCAGTTATCGGACCATCGAAAAAATGCTTGTCACAATTATTCGGGTGTCTCAGAAATATGTACACCCTTAAAAATTTTCAGTAAAATTTACATTACTCTGATAATATCGAAGGAAATCAAACGAAATTTATCCCGAATAAAATATATTATACATGCAAACATTATACATATTTAGAACACAAAACAATAAACATTTTCAATGATATGAATGAAATATTAATTTTCAAACGTCACAAAAATATGTACACCCTAAAGGAAATTTGCTATACTCAATATTTTATCCACTTTTCTTTTTTTTTTATACTAAATTCAGATATTGCTGATAATTTCAATTCTAATAAAATAATTGTCCAGGCATTTTTGCACCGGTCATAGTCATTGCATTTTCAGGAATTCTGATTTGTGTGCCATGGTGAAAATCGTCTTCATTGTGATTAAAATGGCACCAAAAAGAAAAGAATTGTCTGAAGATTTGAAGAAAATTATTTTTAATTTGCACAAGAATTGTTTAGGATACAAGTTAATTAGCAAACGAATGCATATGAGCGTAAACACATTTGCGAAAGTAATTCAGAAGTACAAAGCGACTAGACGGCTAAACAATAGAGATCGTCCTGGTCGTCGTTCTATTTTAACTGCTCGTGATATTCCCCACATCCAACATTGCGAGATGGACGACAGGCGTCGTACCGCTTCATCTTTGGCCCAAGAAATGTCTTCTGTTAATGGAAAGAGTGTGTCCGCCCAAACAGTTCGCCGAATGTGGTCTTCATGGACGCATTCCTCGTAGAAGCCTCTCCTCACTACCATGCATAAATCAAGTCGTCTTTCTTTTGCCAAAAGCTATGTAAGTGGAAGGAGTTTTGGAATAAGATTCCTTTTTCTGACGAGACTAAATCAACTTGTTTGGGTCAGTTGGTATTAAACGAGTATAGCAACGACCAGGTAAAGATGATAACGACAAATACACCGTGCCTACCGTGAAACACGGCGGCGAAAGTGTTATGCTTTGGGGATGCATGAGTGTGGCTGGTGTCGGAGAACTCACATTTATTGAAAGAACAATGTATTCAAGGCTTTATCGCGACATATTGCAGAAAACAATGTTGAAAAGTATCAAGGAACGAGGAAGACATTCCATGTTCCAGCATGATAATGACCCTAAACACACTTCAAAGATAACGACTAAGTTTTTGCCAGATAAAAAGGTAATGGTATTGCCTTGGTCTACCATGTCACCTAATTTAAATCCAATAGAGTATCTGTGGGGTGTTTTGAAAAGGAAGGTTGAAGAGGGAAAACATCGCAAAGTAACACAGTTGAAAGACAGCATTCAGGATGAATGGAGATCGATTTTATCGGTTTTATGCGAAAATTTGGTCGACTCTATGCCCAGAAGACTTAATGCAGTCATTGAAAACAAGGGCAGTCACACAAAATATTGATTATAGCAAATAATCTTTTAGGGTGTACATATTTTTGTTTCGTTCATATCTTTGAAAATGTTTATTGTTTCCTGTTCCAAATTTGTATAATGTTTGCATGTATATATTATTCAGTATAAGTTTCGTTTGATTTCCTTCGATATTATTAGAGTAATGGCAATTGTACTGAAAATTTTTTTGAGTGCACATACTTCTGTGAGATACTGTATCTATAGTTTTATACACACACGCACACACACATAACTATTACAATGAATACAGAGATCGGTATATTTGTATATCTTTTTTTTTATTTCTCCAGTGAATTATACAGCATATTTGATATAAGCATGTCCGACACACGTTTCTGTTTCATAGCCCCCTCGCAATTGCATTAGCATTCAGTTATTGGAATTGCGAGATGGCTATGCAGCAGAAACGTGCGTCGGACATATTTGAATCAAATATGCTATACAATTGACTGTCGAAATAAAAAGTATGCTGATTCACTAATCTCCGTATTCATTGTAATTTTATTGAATGAACACTCGGTAAACTACTTATAATCCAGCGAAGCGAACCCAGGATTTACTCACCGGATGAAATACATTGGGATTGTTTACCCTAAGTAACCCTAGATGTTCCTTATAACTCGATGCAGTTAGCCATAACCCGGATTATAACTGAGTGCTTGCACAGTAACCACCTGAATACTTTATCCTTCTCTATTCATTATATACGAGTCAACCTCTGGACATGATAGGGAAAAGCAGCATCTGTCTGATTTTATAAATATATATATTTATAAATGTGAAAATAATTGGGCATCTTGATACTTTTCTGTCAAAATCAGTTTGTGATGGGAAAATTTCCAGATACATTGATTAGAATTACATTCTCGACAACCAGATTGACATTCATCAAGCTTCAAATTATGGGAACGTGTAAAAACTATATTTTATTCAAATAAATCTAATTCACGTTATTACTGAACGTTAGCTTCCAAAAGTATTCCAAGAACTTCAGAATCGGATTCAAGTTTGGTTCATAATGACGATGGACATGCTGAAAATTAACAATTTCAAGAATAAAGCCTGTTTTTCAGACAGTAATTTATTCTTTCAGTTAAATTCTACCATTTATAGAACTAAAATTATACACCTTTATAATTGCAATAGAATGATTCAGTGTGTGTGTGTGTGTGTATGTGTGTGTGTGTGTGGTGTGTGTGTGTGTGTGTGTGTATGTGAGGGCGCATGGTATAGTGGTTAGGGTATTGCACTCACAATCTAGCGACCGTGATTTCAATTCCTAGACCATCATAGACCGGGTGGTGCGTTGTATCACGTTGCTCTGCCATCACTTCAACACCTGACGCGTGGTACACAATGCACCTATTCAGGTAAAGTTGATTTTATGCACATATATATATATATATATATATATAGAGAGAGAGAGAGAGAGAGAGAGAGAGCTAATGTGTGGCATGAATATTTGGTCGCGATAAACAAATATTATATCTCTTACAGGTCTTATATCTCTTGTGCAGGTCGTTCGGAAAAAGCTGAACGCACATTCGTCTTCTTTGACGGGAGAGGCCATCATATATATATATATATATATATATATATATATATATATAATATATATATATATATATATATACACGAGGGGCGTTCAATAAGTAATGCCCCTGACCCACTTCCCATAGCAGTAGAGCAACGAAACTTGGCACAGTTATTAATCTTTTTCTATATACGAACCCCCCAGAGTTACGCATTTCTCCCATCGTTTGATGCAGCTCTGAAAACCGTTTTTGTAGAAGACCCCAGCTTGGTCCTCCAACCACGACGCCACTTCAGAAATCAAGGCTGCATCATCTGGGAAACGCTTTCCTTTCAAAAACAACTTCATGGCTGGGAAGAGGTGAAAATCAGAGGGTGCAAGGTCAGGAGAGTAGGGGGATGGGGGATGAGTTCATAGCCGCACGCCTGTGCTTCTGATCTGGCGACACGCGAGTTGTGGATCGGAGCGTTGTCCTGCAGGAGTAGGATGCCTTTGCTGATCTTGCCCCGCCTCTTGATTTTGATAGCTTCTCTTAATTTCCTCAGAAGTGAAGCATAATAGACTCCTGTAATTGTGGCACCTTTTGCCAGGAAATCTGTCTTCACTACTCCGTCCTGGTCCCAGAAGACTGTAAGCATGACCTTGCCAGCGGAGGGCTGCACCCTTGCCTTCTTTGGAGGAGGTGAGTCACGGTGCTTCCACTGCATTGACTGGGCTTTGGTCTCTGGATCATAGTGATGGACCCAGGTTTTATCCTATGCAATCAGTCTTTTGAAAAATTTTGACTCATCTTCTTGGCACATCTCCAAATTCATCCTCGAGCAATCGACGCGTTCTTGCTTCTGGAAAGGTGTGAGCAACCTGGGAATCCATCTGGCAGACACCTTTTGCATATGCAAATGGTCATGAATGATAGTTTCCACAGACCCGGTACTAATCTTGACCTCATGGGCTATTTGGCGAATAGTTATGCGTCGATCTTCCAAAATGGCAGCCTCAACTTGACGGACAGATGCCTCATCAATGGCAGAAGGGGGCGACCAGATCTGGGAGCTGTTTCCACAGAGTCCCGACCATGTTTGAATTCACGATGCCAGCGTTTTACAAGGTCATATGATGGGGCATCATCACCATAAGTTACTTTCAATTCATCAAAAGTCTCCCGTGGTGTGCGTCCTTTCAAATACAAAAACCGGATCACTGCTCGACACTCAACATGCTCCATTTCACACTTGACTCAGTTCAAACACCTGTAAATCGAAAACCACAATTAGTTCAGAGCTGTAATCTATAGAGATATAAATATTTGCACATGCAAAATTTCAGCTAGATCAAACAACTGCAAGTGGGTCAGAGGCATTACTTATTGAACGCCCTACATACTAGTAGAAACATCCGTCATTGACTGGGTTGAAAAAAAAACTGCCAAAATTGTACTATTGAATATTGCAAGTTATTCACTTAGACTGTATTGAATATGGCTGGAAATGAAACTTTTTGTGGGGCATCGTAGGAAGGTGAAATAATTGTTGTTTGCGTTAGTCAGCAGGCAGCACAGGAATCTGAAAGACTTACAGGCGTTAAGGAAAGTTCATCATAATTATACTGATTTTATTATGGTTTTTGATGAAATTGTAAAGTTACTTATGGATGAAATTGTAATTATATTGTAGGTTCAAGTTGAACCTCGTTTGTGAAATAGAAGAGATTCACGAAAATAATTACGCAAGGATGAAAGTAAATTATGAAGTTACATGAGGATGATCAAACGATTCTGCTTTGATGGGAGCGACAAGTTTTCAGGCATAACTACAGATTACTCCCACCCTTGTTGCCGAATAACTTCCAGAAAAACTAATACTTTTTCACAAAATTTTCAACAAACCCCGCTTAGATGCCGTACATTCAGAGTATATCTGGTTTTATGGGAAAGAATTATTTCGTGGGGTGCAGAGAGGAGTTTCAGAAAATTCACACGACCCCATTTCCCTCTCTCCCTCATAATTTTGAGGAAAATGGGTATTTTTTAATGAAATTTTATGCAGTTATCTTTGTAATTTTATACATTACGATTATAAAGAAAATTGTGGGTAAAAGGTTCTCGGAGACGACGGGGAGAGGAGTTTCGAAAAAAGACCGACCATGAAAATCTTGTAAGTTCATTTTTTTTTCTCCAACTCCTCCATCCTCTTCCGACCGATTTTCGCGATTTTTCTTGGTACTTAAAAACTATGAGAGGAGCCTTTTCGGTACTAAAACAAAAATTTTTTATATTTTCAGAGGAAAAACTGTGATTTAAGGGAAATTTGGCTGTAGTTTCTAGCACATCCCAAGATCACCCTCCTTGTTTCTTTCTCACTCTCGCATGTATTTATGTTTTTAAATATTTTCTTCCCATAAACACATTTATTTTATTAAAAACCATTTGAAAATTTATGATATTTTTTCACCCATCTTTCTGCTTATAATTTTAAATATTGGACGGACTGATAAAGTCATTTCTGGCATTTATCCACACTGATTAAGAAAAGTGTGGTGGCGCTATTTAAAAGAGAGTTCAATTTAATAGCATACTTTCGGTTACAAAATATTTTTTCTTACTCTCTCTCTCTCTCTCTCTCTCTCTCTCACACACACACACATACAGGGCTTCGTAAGATCGAAGTGGGGTCAAAATTTAAATTACCGTTTTTTTTTTATTTGGTTGTTGCTTTATATCCCACCAAAGGACCACGCGTGTGTTACTTCCGCATCATCATTCCATAAATGTGTTTATGGGGAGAAAAATATTGTAAAACGACAATACATATGAGAGTGAAAACCAGGAAGGTGGTCTTCGGATGTGCTAAAAACAACAGCGAAATCTCCCTTAAATCACACACAATTTCCTCTGAAAATACACCTCCTCGGAAAATACACAGTACTGTGTATTGCAACAAACAAGCTTTGCTGTAGCCTTTCTTACTATAGATATGGACACACACACACACACCACACACACGCGCACACGCACACGCACAAGGATAGAGATGAAGAATGACTTATTTTACAGGGCAGAACAAAGTTGATTTCTTACTGAATTTTAAACTTAGACAATTTTCCTTGTCTAATTGTTTCCATGGGCTTCTTTTGCATTTGACTAAATAGGTACCAGGTCTTGTTGGTTTTGAATTGTCATCAAATGCTTCTCTAACTTTACTTTTTCAGGTAGGAGTGTCGGCTTTTCACAAATCCACAAACCCATTTTTACCTCTGGGGAGGAGAGGTCGTTATATATCAGGCCTCCATTCTTTGATCTTTACTGCATTAGAGGTTCCATCAGGAGCTTGTGCTCTGCTGACATAACTCTCATGGGTTACTGAGGCCCACAAGCCATCCTTCCGTGAAAAGGACCGGACCTCACGTGAAACCAATATAACTGGTTACGATGACAAGGGTTCCAGTTGATCCGATCAACGGAACGGCCTGCTCACGAAATTAACTTGCAAGTGGCTGAGCACTCCACAAATATGTGTTTCCTTAACATAGTCCACAGGGAGATTCAGCAGGACACAGAATGTGACAAGGCTAGCCCTCTGAAATACAGGTACATCTCACTTTTGCCAGCTGAGAGGACTAGAGCAATGGGAAATTAAATGTCTTGCTCGAGGATAAAAAACACCACTGCATATCGAACTCACAACCTTACGATCATGAGCCGAATACTCTAACCACTAAGCTAAGTGCCGTCATACATACATACATAAAAAAACATACATACATACATACATACATACATACATACATACATACATACATACATACATACATACATACATACATACATACATACATACATACATACATACATACATACATACATACATACATACATATATTTATTTATATATATATATATATATGAATATATAATACAAAATGGGACTAGAACGCAAAACATCTAGACAGTTAGATGATACAAAAATGAGACAACAAAACATCCAGACATCCAGATAGACCATACAAAGAAACCAAGGACGGGTCATTCGAAGTTTTCTTTCCTCAGTCAAGTACCAGATTATCTTCGCAATTTCGGCTGATTATACTCGAGATTGCTCCAATCTGGCCAGCACACACACACACACACACACACACACACATTCTTTTATTGGTTTCAGCCATGCGGCTGCGGTCAAGCTGAGGCACTACCGTGATTTTCAACATTTACATATGATTCTTCTTGGGCTGATTTCTTCGGTGGTGGGGGTTCACATTACCACCCCTGTTTATATATCTACATTTAAAAGTCTTTGTGAAAATTACTTCATACAGTTTTACTAAGTATAAAAATGAACTTTCTAAAAAGAATTTTTCTTTTTTTTTTAAAGTTATGAATTCTTTATCAGAACGGCACTAACCTTTGTGGCAGAAGTTTCTTTCTAGTGTGTGTAAGCGCTTTCGATTATCTTTTCAAACACGCACACACATATATGCGCGCGAGTAATCAGCCGAAATTGCGAGGATGATCCTGTTCTTGACTGAAGATTGAAGGCTTCGAATGTCCCGTCCGTGTTTTTTGTATCGTCTTCTAAATGTTTTGCGTTCTTGTCCCAGTTTGTATTTTTTTACACACACACACACACACACACACACACACAACAATATATATATATATATATATATATATGTATGTATGTATGTATGTATGTATGTATGTATGTATGTATGTATGAATATATATTTAAAGAGGTGATTTTAAATTCTCAAACGCAGGATAATGCTAATAATTTAGCCTGAACAGGATAAGCTACCCCTAGTTTGCAGAAAAAGGTATTGGCGGCGGCCGCCAACACTTTTTTTCTGCAAAGTAGGGGTAGCTTATCTGTTCAGGCTAAATTATTAGCATTATCCTGCGTTTGAGAATTTAAAATCACCTCTTTAACTTTCTAAGACATCTCAACGCTTCTAAAGCAAACTTCGTTTGTTTACGTTCATCGTAATTGAATTCATATATACATATATATATATATTATATATATATATATATATATATATATATATATATATATATATAGATATATATATATATATATATATATATATATATATATATATCATATATATACATACATGCATACACACACATACATACACAGACATGATGTGTGTAAATGGTTGTTTTTAATGTTAGTATATGCGAATGTGTGTATGTCTGTAAAGACGTAGTCAATTAGATTAATAAATCTCACGAGCCACTTCACTTAATCTGAAAATTAGATACAAAGCAACTCCACTGAGAAACGTCAGCGATTTTATGGAGCTTTGAGGAATACACAATTAACAGAGCGACCATTTAGAATCATATTTATGTTCAGTGCCAGATATGTACTTTCCGATGTGCCAGTTATTTCTATTTGAAGAACAGACACCGAGAAGTGTTGTATATGGGGAGTTGTTTGAAGAACAGGTAGCGAGGCTGGTAGAATCGTAGGCACGCCGGGCGAAATGCTAAGCGGTATTTCGTCCGCCGCTGCGTTCTGAGTTCAAATTCTGCCGAGGTCGACTTTACCTTTCATCCTTTCGGGGTCGATAAATTAAGTACCAGTTACGCACTGGGTCGATATAATCGACTTAATCCGTCTGCTTGTCCTTGTTTGTCCTCTCTATGTTTAACCCTTTGTGGGTAGTAAAGAAATAGGTAGCGAGGCTGCGTGATCTATAACGCAGTATCGCAGAATATGATGTGGCATATGAAAAGCAAGCGCTATATACTGGT
This sequence comes from Octopus sinensis, assembly GCF_006345805.1. Lineage (NCBI taxonomy): Eukaryota > Metazoa > Mollusca > Cephalopoda > Octopoda > Octopodidae > Octopus > Octopus sinensis. Next base: position 20,122 of record NW_021832937.1, read on the forward strand.
GAAGTATAGGATGCTTAAAAGTGGCAGATTGGCAGACTCGTTAGAGTGTCGAATAGACGGTCTTGCGGTAATCGTTCCGGCTCTCTGCTTTCTGAGTTCAAATTTTCGTGAACTCAACTTTACCTTTCATGATCAATATCTAAGGTACCAGTTAAGTTCTGGGGCTGATTGTTATCTCCCTCCACTCTATCTTCTCTGTCTCCTCTTCCTTAGATTATGTTTGTAGATCAAAGGGTTTAGCTTCCCATATTGTGTCCCGTCGATTTGGTCTGAAAATTACGTTAAACTTGTCTGTGGAATAGTCAACTGATTACACGTTTATTTCAGTAGAAATTCATTTGGTTGAGTAGCCAAAAGCTCATCGCTTAAACTGACAGAGAACCACTATATGATGCTTATTTCTCCCGAAAAATACTTCCGTTTCCAGATTGTGATGGTCATTTATTCACGTATTTATTTCGTCCACTTAACACTTCTGTGATATAGGTGTGACTCGGACCTCTGCCATGATTCAAAATTATAGCATCAAGTTACACTTGGATGAGCAAACTCACACAAATACTCACTAAAACTCGCTCACATACACTTTTGCACATGCAATTATATATACATACACTAGTTATATAATTTCTTACATAAGGATTTTCTCAGGAGAGGGTAAGTCGATACCCTCTTGACTAGTACTTTATATTACTGACCCCGACAAGAACAAAAGGAAATATTGACCTCGACGGGATTTGAACTCAGAACAATATGAGCCAGAACAAATGCGAAGCTTTTTATCCGATACTCTAACATTTCTGCCAATCCACACATAAACTAGTAATATAATAGATTTCATGAAATTTTCTAGTTTGTGAGTCGCTTCGTGATTAATCCTTCTGCCTTAGACGAATTGGTTCATATTGAATGGTCAGATTCCTCTTTTCCAAGCGACGACCTACAGACTTATCCAATCTCGCCAAGCTTAGTATTTGTAATTCTATGCGAGCAGAGTTTTGCTTCCAAGTGATATTAATACCACTTTAAAATGATATTTAATGGCTTCAAAATAAGCGATTTCAAAGTGGAATTAGCACAAAAAGATTTATTAGAAAGACTAACACAGAAACATCATAACATCATAATGGGCCTTGTAGGGCCTGTGGAGACCTAGCAAGCCAAAAAAATTTTAAAAAAAAGAAAGAAAGAAAACCAAAATTTGTCAACAACGTGAACATGCTAAGTTACAGGTTTTCACCAAACAAGCAACGAAGCAAAAGTTCATCACAAGGTTGTAATAGCTTCCAGGTTTCCGCGGTTAACTACAGGGATGGCACGCGATATTTGTTATAACTTTTTAGAATTTGCAATTCTAAATGAGAACAAATCACTCCGCAGTGAAAACCTTGTTGCTTCACAGTGAAATTAGCGATTTCAAATTGAAGCTGGTACATTTGCGAATATGTTATAAAATAACTCTTTAGAGAATAAGCAGTTAAAATCAGTATGAGTTTTGCTTAAGTGAAATGTGATCACATTGAAATTCCTGTTGTCACTTTGAATTACAAATACAGACATACCTCAGCTTACGACGGTAATTGGTTCCAAGACATGCAACTTAAATCAAAAAACGACATATCAAGAAAAATCATTTTACAAAAAATATTAGATTATTACTGTTTTAAAAAATGATTTGTACATATTTTCACATGTATTTTAATCTGATTCTCCGCTTCAGTAATGGTTTTTAGTTGCTTTTAAAAATATTTTTATGCTTTGAAATAAGTTCTCTGAGACCGACGTAAAGTCGGATAAATGGACTGAACTTGAGGTTTATTTATTTAAAAAAATAATAAATAAAACGTCGCAAAATCGAAAAGGGTTAACTCGAAACGAAGTAAGTTGAGGTATGCCTGCATTGTAGTATACGGCATGTGATGTTATCAAACAATACATGACATGATATCTCCCGTAATGAATGCACTCATCAATGCCAAACAGTTTTTCTCTACGTCGCTCTTGCTTTCTAGGACATTAGAATGTGAAGAGATGTCTTATGAATACTTTTACAATTTCTTGAGTCAAAAAGAAAGTTTCTCAGTGATTTATCTTTTACTTGCTTCAGATCGACTTGTTTTAGTCGAACGAATCGTCCCCAGTTATTTATTTTGTAACGCCTGGTACTTAATCTATCGGCCTCTTACAGCGGACCTCTAAACTCCGGGGTTATGAACAAGCCAACAGCGGTTGTTAAGCAGTAGTGGAGGATAAACACGGACGCAAAGACACGCACATATGATGCGTATATTATATTTTTGCTTCGTTGCTTGTTTGGTGAAAACCTGTAACTTAGCATGTTCACATTGTTGACAAATACTTACCTACCTACATACCTACCTACCTACCTACCTACCTACCTACCTACCTACCTACCTACCTACCTACCTACCTACCTACATACCTACCTACCTACCTACCTACATACATACATACATACAGACAGACACATACATATACATACATACATATATACATATATATATATATACACACACACACACACACATATATATATTCTTTTATTCATTTTAGCTGCGGTCATGCTGGAGCAACTCCGTGGACGTGGTGCATCGGCCGGGAAACGGACCTGGAGGCCAACCGTGTAGCAGATATATATTTATATATATAATATATACAATTTAATATGATATATGTACATACGTATATATATATATATATATATATATATATATATATATATATATATATATATATATATATATATATATATATATATATATATGTATATATGTATATATATGTATATGTATATGTATTTATCTTTGTCTCTCTCTCCCTCTCTCTATATAGATATGTATAGACACACATACAGATGCGCGCGCGCACACACATACATATATATAATAAAATATAATATACGCATCATATGTGTTATATATGTGAGTGCCTGAGAAGTGTTTGCGTGTAATATCAAAACGAGATATGGGTGTGTGGGTACGCATGTGTTCGTATATGTATGCGTATTATAGGTATGTTTATGTGTTAGTATGTGTATATGTACACGTCTCTGTGTGTGCGTGTGTGTGCGTGTTCGTTCAAGAATACCAATAAGACAAGTAATTTAAATCTGATTAGATAATCTAGTAATCCCCAATTAAAACAATGTTTCGCCCCAGACAGTCCAAAATACTGATATTCAGAACTTGTTACGTCATATCTAATCAAATACTACTCTTATGACCGCTTCTAGACACAAAAATTAAGACAGATTTTTAATTAATTCAATATTGCGTGATGTAATTTCTTCCGTCCTAATTTTCTTTCTCTCTCGCTCTCTCTTTGGTCACCCTTTTTTTTTTCTAACTTTCGTTCTTAATCTCTCTCTACTCTCTTCAGAAAACTCTTTCCCAATTTATCTGATCCTCGCCGTTCTTTCTGACCCTCTTCACGCATTCAGTTACTCTATTTCGTTTTCTCTCTCTCTCTCTCTCTCTCTCCTCTCTCTCTCTCTCTCTCTCTCTCTCTCTCTCTCTCTCCTCGCTCTCTTTTTTACTATCCGGATTTTCTCATGCACTATTGTTACTCAGTCTACTTACCAACTTACTTATCACTCCATCCATGCATAAGTATGCGCGCGCGCGCGCGTGTGTGTGCATATAGATATCAGATCAGCCCATAAGTCCGATGTTTAGCTTTTTTAAAATTAAATGAAATTTAATAGTATTTTAGAATGTATAATGGAATTAAAAGTATTTTTATGCATTTGTGTACATTTAAACTAATTAAATATCATTTTACAGAATAACAGAATTAAAATTTCTTTGATTAAAACCCTTTCTAACATGGAAGTATCCAAAGTGCATTTGAGGCACATAATGCTTTATGAGTACAAGAAAGGAAACTCTGCTGCCGAATCGACTCGAAACATACACTCAGTTTATGGGAAAGAATGCTTGAATGAAAGAACTTGCAGAAAATGGTTTGCAAAATTCAGAAGTGGAGATTTCAGCCTTGAAGATGAAGATCAAACAGGACGTCCAGTTGAGTTTGATAAGCTCCTTGAAGAAAATCCTGCATTATCAGTTGAAGAATTGGCAATAAAGCTTAGTCCAACAACAACTTGGAAAAGTTCCTAAACTTGGAAAATAGGTGTCTCATGAATTGTCCGAAAGCAACCACAAATCCCGAGTTGACATCTGCTCTTCTCTCCATTCTCGCGAACTCATTTCAACCTTATTGGATCGGTTTATGACTGGTGACGGAAAATGGATCTTCTATCGAAATGTTAAACGTCGTAAACAGTGGCTTGGAGAAATATCAACCACAACCGAGAAGGGAACTTCATGGAAAAAAGGTTCTTCTCTCTATCTGGTGGGAATGCAAAAATTCACTTTGAATTGTTACCACCTAAAGCAACAATCAATGCTCAAGTCTACTGTCAGGAATTAGAGCTTTTGAAGAAAAAAAGACCCTACACTGCAAAGATCACATCACAGAAGATTGAAGAGCTTGGTTGGGAAACAATTCCTCATCCCCCTTATTCTCCCGACCTTGCTCCTTCATACTACCATTTGTTTCGTAGTTTACAGAATCATTTGGGGGACATAACTTTCACAAGTCGAAACTGACATTTCATAGTTCTTCGCTTTGAAACCAAAAGAGTTTTACATTGATGGGATTAAAAAGTTTGTAAATAGATGGAAGGAAATCATAGCTAATCAGGGAAAGTACATGATTAAATTTCAATTAAATATAACATTTGATCACTTGTTTTCTTTATTCAAACTTCGAACAGAAATTACGGGATGACCTGATATATATATATATATATATATATATATATTATATATATATATATGTGTGTGTGTGTGTGTGTGTGTGTGTGTGTGTGTGTGTGTGTATGTATGTATGTGTGTGTGTGTGTGTGTGTGTGTGTGTGTGTGTGGATATATATATATGTATGTATATATACCCTCACGAGGGGTAAAAGAAAATACAGGAGAATCAGTTAATCATAAATTTATTCAACGTATTCTCCTCTCAGTTTCACACACTTATTTCAGCGATCCTTCAGTTTTTCTGAGCCCTGTAAAAGAACTCAGAAAGTTGGGCCTCCAACTAGGCCTTTCTCGATACTCTTAAGGCCTGGAACTTTTCAACACCTATATATTTTTCTCATATATATATATGAGAAAAAAACCATCTTTTATCAATTCAAAAAGAAAAATTAAATTACACCATCTAGAAAATTACATATAATAGAAATATTAAATATATGATAAAAAATATAACGATGATTAAGTAATGAGCAAAATAATAAATAAAACGACACGTGTTTCGTGGCTATATTTAAAAAATGATTAGAGTAAAAATATTAGTAGAAGTAGTAAAATCACTTCAATATAAATATAGCCACTCATCAGGTTAAATATAATTACAATAATAAAATAATTCATTAATAAATATACGTAAATAATCTTTTGAAATATAAATATATTCTTTAAAATCTCTCTCTCTCTCTCCTCTCTCTCTCTCTCTCTCTCTCTCTATATATATATATATATATATATATATATATATATATATATATATATATATATATATACATATACATATATATATAAGATACAAAATATACATTAAGTGAAAACTAAATACAACACTTTAAACTATATACATTAAAAAAATTTATTAATTAATATATTTATTTAATAAACATCCAAATAATGTCTAATACCCCTTACGCAATTAATACTTAAAAGCTTAATGTTAATTAAAATACACAATGCTAGTACAAGCCATACATACTGGAATCAAAAATAGGAAATAGTTCAAATATACACAAACCCATTATATAAACTAACTAAATTATTAAAATATATGTAGTATCTATAGATTTCATATTTCACTCAATAATATATTTGACCGAAATATTAATTAATATAAAAACTAATTTACTTAAATGTAATACTAGTTGATAAATATACCACCTAATTATTAAATAATGTATTGTCAAACAAAATTAATTCTCAAATTAAATTATATTTAATACGTTAAATCCCTTTATAAAAGTAATAATAAAGCATTCTAAATAAATAGATATAATAATTAATAACTATCATAAGTTATAACTATCAATAAAATATATATAAAAATAATAATATTCCAACAACAACAACAACAATAATAACAACAATAATAATAACAATGATAATAATCAAACCCAATATAATTCAAAAGCCAAGTAATATTTATAAACAAAAACCGTTACTTAGCTTCTCGATGAAAATAATATAACTGAATTAGAAACGTAAAAAATATATAGGTCTTAGTATTTATAAAAATTAAACGCGTGAAGACTTTGTATAAACAAATAGAATAAATTATCAATGAAAATGGCGAAAACTATTTACTAATGAAAAATACGTAAAAGCTCTAAGCCCCATGAATTAACTAAAGGTAAGAAAAATAGTAGAACAAATGAACAATACACTATGAAGATATTCAGTACAACCGACAGTCCACTACAAACCCAGTCAATAACTATAATGATAATAACAATCAATCCCAATATAATACAAACTCCAAATAATATTGATAAACAAATAACGTTACTAAGCTTATCGATTAAAATAATATAACAGGATTTTAAATGTATAAAAATAGGTCTTAGCGTCTTAATAAATATACACAATACTAGTACAAGCCATAAATACTGGAATCAAAAATAGGAAATAGTTCAAATATACACAAACTCATTATATAAACTAACTAAATTATTAATATATATGTAGTATCTATAGATTTAATATTTCACTCAATAATATAGTTGACCGAAATATTAATTAATATAAAAACTAATTTACTTAAATGTAATACTACGTGATAAAATACCACCTAATTATTAAATAATGTATAGTCTAACAAAACTAATTCTCAAATTAAATTATATATAATACGTTAAATCTCTTTATAAAAATAATACTAAATCATATTAAATAAATAGATATCATAACTAATAACGATCGTAACTAATAACTATCAAGAACCTATAAATAAAAATAATAATATTTCAACAACACCACCACCGTCACCACCACCACCACCACCACCAACAACAACAACAATAATATAATAATAATGATGATGATGATGATGATGATGATGATGATGATGATGATGATGATGATGATGATGGTGATGAATAATAATAATAATAATAATAATAATAATAATAATAATAATAATAATAATAATAATAATAATAATAATAATAAATAATAGTAATAATCAAACCCAAAACGATTCAAAATCCAAATAATATTGATAAGCAAAAAACGTTACTTAGCTTGTCGATGGAAAAAATATAACTGAATTTTAAACGTAAAAAAATAGTTCATAGCGTTTATAAAAATTAAATGCGTGAAGACTTTGTGTAAACAAATAGCATAAATTATCAATGAAAATGGCGAAAAGTATCAATGAAAAATACGAAAACATCTAAAGAAAGGTGAGAAAAATAGTACAAATTAACAATTTACCATGAAGACATCCAACTACAACTGACAGCCCACTATTAATTAATTCAATAACAATAACAACAACAATCAATCCCAATACAATACAAAATCCAAACAATATTGATAAACAAACAACGTTACTTAGTTTGCTGAGAATATGATATAACTGGATACTAAACGTTAAAGAATAGTTCTTAGCGTTTATAAGAAATTAAACGCGTGAAGATGTTGTGTAAATAAATAGAATAAATTATCAATGAAAATGACGAAAAGTATTTATTAATGAAAAATACGAAGACTATTTAAGCTTCATGAATCAAATAAAAGTAATAAAAATAGGATAACAAGTATTGCTTGTTTATCAATACTACCCAGACCCTACATCACACTGTATCCGACTATTATTATTATTACCATCATTTCTACTAACCCAATCTACAACAAACCGTCAGCTACAGCCAAATGTATTCACAGCCGATTGCCTCCCTACCACCCCATCCCTCCCACCTCTCTCCAACTCACGAAGCCCAAACACATCTCACACTCACCATCAACAAATAGTTTTCGTCATTTTGTTTAAGATATTAATATAGCATATAATAATATAATAAATTATACTCTAATACTATTAAATAATTTCTACAATGAATAAATAACATAAGACGAAATAAGGTTTAATACATACTGAAAGATAAGTTAAATGTATTATATAGGTACATAAAATTATTATAGTATTTAATTTTAAATGACTATTTACTATAAATTTTAAGTGTAAATAATAAGTAAACTAAATATATATATATTATATTTAAATAAATTTATATTACTATAATAAATATATCTTTAAAATTTATATAATTATTTATTTATTAGCTAAATCTATTATATAGGTAATTTAATTTATGTTTACATTTAATTTTACGTTCCTCCAATGAGTTTACTAACGCATAATTATTATTAAATAATATTTCTTTAAATTCTTAATTACACAGTGAACAATAATTACTCCCTATAGAATATGATTTAGCCCTACAAATAATCTCCCAATTTAATTCATATTTAATGGATCTAGATTTAAATGTCCAAATATATTTACTGAGACCGTTGAATTTATAAGATTTTTTTCTAAAAGAATACATATGTTGAGATACTCTAGATTTAATTTATTCGAAGTGGACCCTATACAAATAGTATTTAAATTATGATATTCAAATTCTTATCATCTATTATAGTTACCATACACTTATAGACTACATTATCTAAATTACAATTATTATTAAATTGTCATGTAGTCTTATCCTACATGTCCAATAAATTAAATCTTGGTCTTTATTATTATTATTATTGGAATCAATATTTAATCTGTCTTTATAGATTTCTTTAATTTAAATAT